>NW_027590274.1:0-300000 GCF_964213995.1 Mustelus asterias | reverse complement strand
GATGATGCAGCTGTATAGAATGCTGGTTAGGCCACATTTGGAGTACTGCGTCCAGTTCTGGTCGCCGCACTACCAGAAGGACGTGGAGGCGTTAGAGAGAGTGCAGAGAAGGTTTACCAGGATATTGCCTGGTATGGAGGGTCTTAGCTATGAGGAGAGATTGGGTAAACTGGGGTTGTTCTCCCTTGAAAGACGTAGAATGAGGGGAGATCTAATAGAGGTGTACAAGATTATGAAGGGGATAGATAGGGTGAACGGTGGGAAGCTTTTTCCCAGATCAGAAGTGACGTTCACGAGGGGTCACGGGCTCAAGGTGAGAGGGGCGAAGTATAACTCAGATATTAGTGGGATGTTTTTTACACAGAGGGTGGTGGGGGCCTGGAATGCTCTGCCAAGTAGGGTGGTGGAGGCAGGCACGCTGACATCGTTTAAGACTTACCTGGATAGTCACAGGAGCAGCCTGGGAATGGAGGGATGCAAACGATTGGTCTTGTTGGACCAAGGAGCGGCACAGGCTTGGAGGGCCGAAGGGCCTGTTTCCTGTGCTGTACTGTTCTTTGTTCTTTGTGAGGTCTTTGTATTAGCTGAGTTGTAAATCAGTGGAAAGCCGGCATAATACTTGGTCTCTGAAACGTTTCTACATCCATGAACTTTGTTTTAAAGAAATCCACATTTGAAAGCCCGGCCACGACATGAAATATCAGCACCATAACAAGAGGAGATAAGAAAGACAGACACTCACTTTGATCTTTTCATCAGCAATCTGAGAGTTAAGAATGTGTGACATGATGTTCGGACACTGGAGTGAGTGTACAGATGTGATTTGTAACATGTGAAAAATAGCAAGCCTAAATTCATGGTGAGATGGAGTGAAGAGCGGGTCCCAAACACACACAGCTACTTGAGACACAGCAGGAGATGAAATGGTTAATGTGGCCAGGGCATTGAGACAACATTGTGACATCATCAAGGCACTGACACACACTCCAGAGAAACTGAGTTCAAAACAATCAGGATCCAATTAAACACAATACACATGCTCACAAAGTGAGGAAAATTACAGTAAAATGGATCATATAATGGATTGGGACAACTAAGGGCTTGGGAGAAATAATACTGAGTAAGAACTGTCCACAAGTTGGATAGGGGTAAAGAGAGCTGGAGAATCTTTTACATCTTTTATGGACTAGTAACCCAGAACTGACAGCGCTCCTTCAGGAGTAGGAAAGGTCGAGTAGATGTGACCCCAGGCGGGACAGGAACAGAACTGGAAAATAACGGAGTGGAATTGAAATTGTCTAAATGACTGGACTAACAATGTGTGGAATGTACAGACTGGGGAACAATGGGTGGGGGCGGGGCTCCCGGGCCCGCGCGCCTGAAACCGGAGACGTCACCGCGGAGCAGAGTGATTGCTATTGGGTGATTGAGGCAGGGCTCCATTGTGCCGTCACAATGACTCAGAGGGGCGTTCCTAGCACACAGTGTCCCATTGGCAGCAATATCACTGGTGCCAGAAGCCGCACACTGCGGATTGGACACCAGCTCAGCGCGGCTGGCGGTCAGAGCCCCGCCCACCCCACGTGGGCTCGGGTTCCGCCCCCTCATTGTCCACATGCGGCATATTGACCAATGGTTGCCAGGAGGACTGGATGGGCGATGGTCCTCCAGCCAATCAGAGTCCGGGCCTTGTGTCAATGGCCGCATGGAGCTTCGTCTATTGTTGCTGCTGCTCCTCTCCCTCTGAATGAAGATTGAGCTTCAGACAGACTCAACCTTCCTCCTGTCTCCTACATCTGTGAGTAAAACACTTTCTTTTCTCCCCCTTTCCATTTCTTTTCTCATTTTGCGCTTCAATTTTTAACTTCTGGGTCACCACTCGCTGCCTAAGTAAAGATTCTCCTCACATTCTCTATGTATCTATAACCAGGTAATACAGTGTATTACACACACCATCAGTCTGCTCATTTATATCCAAATGTAAAACTGTAACATGACTGTCAGCTTGAAGATTTTCAGCTCTCTGTGCCCACAACAGGAAGAAGTCTCACAACACCAGATTAAAGTCCAACAGGTTTATTTGGTGGCACAAAGCCATCGTCACAATGCTACATTTGGTAGAACAGGAAACTTGAGAAACTCGGCATCACCACCAGCAGCAATCAAGCCTCCCCCGGTACCACAGTAGAAAACAGTACCACTGCAGGGAAGTCCATTGTCAACTTGTCGGACACACTTCAACCAGATGAAATCGAAGTTCTCAATTTCTGCCCCACCACCAAAATAGACCCCAGCAGTCTCGCAGCAGACACAGAGGAATTCATCAGGCGAATGAGGCTGCGGGAGTTCTTCCACAAACCCCAAGAGGCCAACAGCGAACATAATGAGATAGTCAATGAACTGGAACAGCCGATAGAGAGATCCACGGTACAGCAACCGAAGAGGAAAGAGTCGAATTGGACTCCTCCGGAAGGCCGCTGCCCTCGACTTGACATGTATGCCCAAGCCGTCAGGAGGTGCGTCAATGCCAGATTCATCAGTCACACTCACAAGACAGCCCCGAACATCACCCAAGCACAACGCAACGCCATCTGCGCTCTCAAGATCAAGCGCACCATTGTCATCAAACCAGCAGACAAAGGAGGGGCAATCATCATGCTGAACAGAACGGATTACTGCAAAGTGTCCTGACAACTGAACAATGAGGAAAACTACAGACAGTTACCTGCAGATCCGACCAAAGAATACACCCGTCAACTCAACAGACAGATCAAGACATTTGATCCGGACCTTCAGAGCACCCTCCGTGCTCTCATCCCACGTACTCCCCGCGTTGGAGATCTCTACTACCTCCCGAAGATACACAAGGCAAACACACCTGGCCATCCCATCGTATCGGGCAATGGGACCCTGGGCGAGAAACTCTCCGGCTACGTCGAGGGCATCCTGAAACCCATTGTACAAAGAACCCCAGCTTCTGTCGTGACACTACGGACTTCCTTCAGAAACAGCACACATGGAGCAGTTGAACCAGCAGCACTCCTCATCACAATGGATGTCTCGACACTCTACACCAGCATCCCCCACGACGATGGCATCACTGCAACTGCCTCAGTACTCAACGCCAACAACTGCCAATCTCCAGATGCAATTTTACAATCATCCACTTCATCATGACCACAATGTCTTCACCTTCAACAACCAGTTCTTTATCCAGACACACGGAATAGCCTTGGGGACCAAATTCACACCTCAATATGCCAACATCTTCATGCACAGGTTCGAACAAGACCTCTTCACTGCACAGGACCTTCAGTCCAAGCTGTACATTAGATACATCAATGACATTTTCTTCCTTTGGACTTATGGTGAGCAATCACTGAAACAACGATATGGTGACATCAACAAGTTCCATCCCACCATCAGACTCACCATGGACTACTCTCCGGAATCGGTTGCATTCTTGGGCACACACATTTTCATCAAGGACGGTCACCTCAGCACCTCACGGTACCGCAAGCCCACGGATAATCTCACGATGCTCCACTTCTCCAGCTTCCACGTTAAAGAAGCCATCCCCTACGGACAAGCCCTCCGTATACACAGGATCTGCTCAGATGAGGAGGATCGCAACAGACACCTCCAGACGCTGAAAGATGCCCTCATAAGAACAGGATATGGTGCTCGACTCATCGATCGACAGTTCCGATGCGCCACGGCGAAAAACGGACCTCCTCAGAAGACAAACACTGGACAGGAGGACAGAGTACCCTTTGTTGTCCAGTACTTCCCCGGAGCGAAGAAGCTACGACATCTTCTCCGGAGCCTTCAACATGTCATTGATGAAGACCAACATCTCTCCAAGGCCATCCCCACACCCCCACTACTTGGCTTCAAACAACCGCACAACCTCAAAAAGACTATTGTCTGCAACAAACTACCCAGCCTTCAGGAGAACAGTGACCATGACACCACACAACCCTGCCACAGCAACCTCTGCAAGACGTGCCGGATCATCGACACAGATGCTATCATCTCACGTGAGAACACCATCCACCAGGTACACGGTACATACACTTGCAACTCGGCCAACGTTGTCTACCTGATACGCTGCAGGAAAGGATGTCCCGAGGCATGGTACATTGGGGAGACCATGCAGACGCTATGACAGCGGATGAATGAACACCGCTCAACAATCACCAGACAAGAGTGTTCTTTTCCTGTTGGGAACACTTCAGCGGTCACGGGCATTCGGCTTCTGATCTTCGGGTAAGCGTTCTCCAAGGCAGCCTTCACGACACACGACAGCGCAGAGTCGCTGAGCAGAGACTGACAGCCAAGTTCCGCACACATGAGGACGGCCTCAACTTGGATCTTGGGTTCGTGTCATGCTATTTGTAACCCCCACGACTTGCGTGGGCTTGCAAAATCTCACGAACTGTCCTGGCTGGAGACAATACACATCTCTTTAACCTGTGCTTAAACGTCTCTCCACTCACATTGTCTGTACCTTTCAGACTTGATTACCTGTAAAAACTCGCATTCCAACCATTATTTTGTAAATTGAGTTTGTGTCTTTATATGTCCTGTTTGTGAACTGAAATCCCACTCACCTGATGAAGGGGCAGCGCTCCGAAAGCTAGTGTCTTGTGCTGCCAAATAAACCTGTTGGACTTTAACCTGGTGTTGTGAGACTTCTTCCTGTGTTTACCCGAGTCCAACGCCGGCGTCTCCACATCCAGGACAGGAAGCAGTGAGCATGGATCTGTCAATCAGCCTGAATAGTATATATATTATATATTTCCAGTTATTCATCTCTTGCTTATTAGAATCATTAGCCTTTGGATTTTTCTTCCACAGGGATCAGTGGAAGCTGAGGGTTATTGAAGATATTCGAGGATGAGTTAGATGGATATTACATTGATAAAGGAGTCAAGCGTTATGGAGAACAAGTGGGAAAATGGAGTGAAAGTTAAGATGAGGAGGGATTTCCTCACTCAAGGATGTAGTGAAGTTTTTGAATTCTGCACTCCAGAGGACTGTGGAGCCTCAGTCATCAAATATTTTCAAGAGAGAGATTGGTAACTTTTGAGGCATTGAGCAACATGGGGGACAGAACATAGAACATAGAAAAGCTACAGCACAAACAGGCCCTTCGGCTCACAAGTTACACCGAACATGTCCCTAGCTACGAGGCTTACCTATAACCCTCTATCTTACTAACTTCCATGATAGTTTGGGAAATAGTGGCGCTATGGAAATAGTGTGAGGTAGACCAGCCAATTCTCAATGAATGGTTGAGGCAGTTCGATGGGCTGAATGGCCAACTGCAGCTCCTGTTTCTTATGATTTGTATGTGGTGGACAGGAAGCAGTGAGCATGGATCTGTCAATCAGCCTCAATCAGCACCTTCAGGAGAATTGGGAGGGTGAATATTAGATACAACAGAGTGAGAATGGAGGGAGAGTGTGTGGGATGGAGATTCACAGCTTTTGGGGAATGAGAACGGAAAGAATGTTCCACAGAAACTAGAATTGTCTGTTCTGAATTTCTACTTCTATTTCTAACTCATTTTACAGGATATTGAAAGAGGAACCACAGGCTGAAATCTCAAATGTCACGTCTAGATCTGACAGTCATATTCCTTGGGAGCTGAATATCATCGGCCTTTGAATCTAGAAGGAGAAATGATTGTCCAGTCTGTTGATTTGAAAAAAAATTCAAACATCAGTGTGACTGGAAAAGCACCAACACACTGTCGAGTGAGAGTGTTCCAATGCACTGACTAAAGAGCTTTAACTAGTTACACAGCCTGAATAAATATCACACCATTCACAGTGAGGAAAGACTGTACCAGTGTCCTGTGTGTGGACGAGGCTTCAACTCATTGTCCACCCAAGAGAGAGGAAAGGACACCTGTACCATGGAGAAACCATGGAAATGTGCGGATTGTGGGAAGAGATACAGAGCCCCATCAGAGCTGGAAGCTCATCGGCGCAGTCACACTGGGGAGAGGCCGTTCACCTGCTCTCAGTGTGGGGAGGGATTCGCTCTGTGAGCCACCTTGCAGAAACACCAGCGAGTTCACACTGGAGAGAGACCGTTCACCTGCTCTCAGTGTGAGAAGGAATTCAGTCTGTTAAACACTCTGCGGACACACCAGCGAGTTCACACTGGGGAGAGGCCGTTCACCTGCTCTCAGTGTGGGGAGGGATTCGCTCAGTCATCCACCCTGCGCACTCACCAGCGAGTTCACACTGGAGAGAGACCATTCACCTGCTCTCAGTGTGGGAAGGGATTCACTCGGTTATCGTACATGTGCAGACACCAGCGAGTTCACACTGGGGAGAGACCCTTCACCTGCTCTCAGTGTGGGGAGGGATTCAGTGATTCATCCAGCCTGCGGACACACCAGCGAGTCCACACTGGTGAGAGGCCATTCACCTGCTCTCAGTGTGGGGAGGGATTCACTCGATTATACACCCTGTGGACACACCAGCGAATTCACACTGGGGAGAGGCCATTCACCTGCTCCGTGTGTGGGGAGGGATTCACTTGTTCATCCCACCTGCGGAAGCACCAGCGAGTTCACACTGGGGAGAGACCATTCACCTGCTCTCATTGTGGGAAGGGATTCACTCAGTCATCCCACCTGCGGAGGCACCAGCGAGTTCACACTGGAGAGAAACCGTTCACCTGCTCTGTGTGTGAGAAGAGATTCAGAGATTCATCCGAGCTGTTGAGACACCAGCGAGTTCACGAGTGATTCCAGTGGTCGATTCTGCTGTTATTGTTTCTGCTCTCAATTATATTGGTCAATGGGGAGGGTCGGAGGGTTTCTTTCTGCTGGACTGGCCGGTCTCACAACTTTGCCTCCAGTGGGCTGATGCTCTTTGAGTCTTGTTGCGAATACCTGGTTTCAGATTTCACAAGGATCACAGAGTGACCGGGTGTTCGGAAGTTCAGAGATATTTAGTCAGCATTTCTGTTTGAAACCCCCAAATGCCCATTCAATTTCCTTTGTAATTGTTTATTGTCTCCACTTCCTCCACCCTCGTCGGCAGCGAGTTCCAGATCATTACCATTCGCTGCATCAAAATATTCTTCCTCACATGGGCAGCACGGTAGCACAGTGGTTAGCACTGCTGCTTCACAGCTCCAGGGACCTGGGTTCAATTCCCAGCTTGGGTCTGTGTGGAGTTTGCACATTCTCCTCGTGTCTGCGTGGGTTTCCTCCGGGTGCTCTGGTTTCCTCCCACAGTCCAAAGATGTGCGGGTTAGGTTGATTGGCCATGCTAAAAATTGCCCCTTAGAGTCCTGAGATGCGTAGGTTAGAGGGATTAGCGGGTAAATGTGTAGGGATATGGGGGTAGGGCCTGGGTGGGATTGTGGTCGGTGCAGACTCGATGGGCCGAATTGCCTCTTTCTGCACTGTAGGGTTTCTCTGATTCTATGATCCCACCCAAAACTTTAAATTTGCTTGTCTTCCTTATCCCATCAGCTAATGGGAACAGCTTTTCTTTGTCCACCTTATCTAAACCTGTCAGAATCTTGTCCACCTCTATCACATCTCCCCTCAACATTCTTTGCTCCAAGGGGAACAACCCCAGCCTGACATTGACAATAAAGATCAATCTAACAGAATATGTTAATATCTGAAATCAAATGGGAATGTTCAATTTCTGTTTTAAAGATATTGTGAATATATTGTCCTGGACAATAAAGGAATTGGAATAACTCACCTTGGGAGTGGTTGAATGGAATATATCAATCTGGAACCCACTTACATTCTAGTGAAAGTCTGGAATGTGTAGCTGGAAATCCCTCCCTAAGAGCACTGTGGGTGTACCTACACCTCAGGCATTGTAGCAGTTCAGGAAGGCAGTGTTGGGGTTGACCATGGCCGAGGCAGCTACATACAGCCACATATTCCAGTATCATTGATGGACTGTAGTTTCAATGTGAGGCATTATGGGACTGGACTATGGAGTCATAGAGGTTTACAGCATGGAAACAGGCCCATCAGCCCAACTTGTCCATGCTACCCTTTTTTAAAAACCCCTCAGCTAATCCCAATTGCCCGCATTTACCATTTTATCATTAAAATTTGCAGGTATTAGTTATGGCCTTGGTTACTATTGATGTCGTGGGCTGGGTTTCCCAGGTAAAGGGGAAGGAACCCCATGGGCAATAAACTAATAATCTCTTATTCCTGTTGACCGGTAGAGTGTTATTGGCTCAGGTAATAATGTTGAATGTTGTGATTGGGCCCTCCAGTCTGAATGACGAGACTAGGCGGGATATTGAAATGTTCAGAATAATATAATAATTTTACCTTGCAATATTAGCTCTGAGAGGACAGTGAACCCTCATTGACTGTGTGTCTCTCTCCTGATGCATGCATTGGCAAATAAATTCCTTTTCATTCCTTAACTATATACTGTCTTCCGCAGTTTATGTATTGGTTGCGTGAGGTTCAACAAGTACAGAGCACCCCAGGGGAAACCTCAGAGAATTCCCACTTGATATTTCCCAACTCTACCCATACAGGCTCCACGTTGTCAGAGCTAATATCCTTGCTCACTACTGTGTTAATTTCCTCTTTAACCAGCAGTGCCATTCCACCACCTTTTCCTTTATCCCTGTCCTTCCCAAATATTGAATACCCTGAGACATTCAATTCCCACCCCTGGTCACCCTGCAGCCATGTGAAGGTAAAAATGGCAAGTTTAGGGAACCTTGGATAACGAGAGATATTGTGAGTCTAGTCAAAGAGAAAAAGGAAGCACTTGTCAAGGCTGCGAACACATGAAGCAAGTGTGGAATATATAAAGAGCAAGAGGGTAGCCAGGGACAGGGTTGGCCCACTCAAGGACAGGGGAGGGAATCTCTGTATGGAGCCAGAGGAAATGGGCGAGGTATTAATTGAGTACTTTGTGTCAGTATTCACCAAAGAGAAGGAGTTGGTGGATGATGAACCTGGGAAAGGATATGTAGATAGTTTGAGTCATATTGAGATCAAATAGGAGGAGATATTGGGGTTTTTGAGAAACATTAAGGTAGACAAGTCCTCAGGGCCTAATGGGGTATCAGTATTGGGACCACAATTGTTTACGATTTACATAGATGATTTGGAGTTGGGGACCAAGTGCAGTGTGTCAAAATTCACAGATGACACTAAGATGGGTGGAAGAGCAAAGTATACAGAGGATGCTGAAAGTCTGCAAAGGGATATAGATAATCTAAGTGAGTGGGCAAGGGTCTGGCAGATGGAGTACAATGTTGGTAAATGTGAGGTCATCCATTTTGGTAGGAATAACAGCAAAATGGACCATTATTTAAATGGTAAAAAATTGCAGCATGCTGCTGTGCAGAGGGACCTGGGTGTCCTTATGCAGGAATCTCAAGGAGTTGGTTTGCAGGTGCAGCAGGTAATTAAGAAGACAAATAGAAGTTTGTTCTTCATTGCGAGAGGGATGGAGTTTAAAAACAGCGAGATTATGTTGCAGCTGTATAAGGCGCTGGTGAGGCCACACCTGGAGTACTGTGTACAGTTTTGGTCTCCTTACTTGAGGAAGGATATACTGGCACGGGAGGGGGTGCAGAGGAGATTCATGAGGTTGATTCCGGAGTTGAGAGGGTTGGCTTATGAGGAGAGACGAAGTAGATTGGGGTTATACTCATTGGAATTCAGAAGAATGAGGGGAGATCTTATATAAACATATAAGATTATGAAGGGAATAGATAAGGTAGAAGCAGCGAAGTTGTTTCCACTGGCGGGTGAAACTAGAACTAGAGGGCACAGCCTCAAAATAAGGGGAAGCTGATTTAGGACTGAGTTGAGGAGGAACTTCTTCACACAAAGGGTTGTGAATCTGTGGAATTCCCTGCCCAGTGAAGCAGTTGAGGCTACCTCATTGAATGTTTTTAAGGCAAGGATAGATACATTTTTGAACAGTGAAGGAATTAAGGTTTATGGTGAGCGGGCGGGTAAGTGGAACTGAGTCCAGAAAAAGATCGGCCACGATCTTATTGAATGGCAGAGCAGGTTCGAGGGGCCAGATGGCCGATTCCTGCTCCGAGTTCTTATGTTCTTATACCCCAAAGTACTGAGAGAGGCAAGGGAGGAAATTGCTGGAGCCTTGAGAGAAATCTTTGTATCCTCACTGGCTACAGGGGAAATCCCAGAGGATTAGAGAATAACCAATGTTGTTCCTTTGTTTAAGAAGGGTAGCAAGAATAATTCAGGTAATTACAGGCCGGTGAGCCCTATGTCAGTGGTAGGGCAATTATTGGAGAGGATTCTTCGAGACAGGATTTTCTCCAACTTGGAAATAAGTGGACGTATTAGCGAGAGGCAACATGGTTTTGTGAAGGGGAGGTCATGTCTGACTAATTTGATCGAGTTTTTCGAGCAAGTGACGAAGATGATTGATGAGGGTAGGGTCGTGGATGTTGTCTACATGGACATCAGTAAGGCCTTTAACAAGGTCCCTCGTGGCAGACTGGTGCAGAAGGTGAAGTCGCATGGGATCAGAGGTGAACTGGTAAGGTGGATACAGAACTGGCTCGATCATAGAAGACAGAGGGTAGCAGTGGAAGGGTGCATTTCTGAATGGAGGGCTGTGACAAGTGACGTTCCTCAGGGATGAGTGCTGGGACCTTTCTGTTTGTAATATATATCAATGATTTGGAGGAAAATGGAACTGGATTGATTAGAAAGTTTGCGGATGACACAAAGGTTGGTGGATTTGCAGAATGTTGGTGGATTTGCAGTGGATGAGGTGGAGGGCTGTTGTAGGCTGCAAGGAGACATAGATAGGATGCAAAGCTGGGCTGAAAAATGGCAAATGGAGTTTAACCCGGATAAATGTGAGGTGATTCATTCTATGTTCTAATGTGATGAGGACCATCAGAGAGTACAGCAGGATATTTCCGCTGAAATGATCCACAAAAGCTGATGAAGGACATTCATTTAACCCTGGATAGTAAATACTGTTTTTCCTCCCACTACAGATCGATGTACAATAAATACATTTGTCTCTGTTCCATTGAGTCTACAGCACAGGGCCGGGCCAGTCGGCCCAATTGGTCGGTGTCAGTATTTATGCTCCACATGAGCCTCCACCCACCCCTCTTCATCTCCCCCCATCAGCATATCCTTCTATTCCTCTCTCCCTCATGTATGTATCTAGCTTCCCCTTCAATGTATTCATGCTGTTCACCTCAACCACTCGCTGTGGTAGTGAGTTCCACATTCTCACCACTCGCTGGGTAAAGAGGTTTCTCCTGTTAAAGTTTATTTATTAGTCACAAGTAGACTTATATTAACACTGCAGTGAAGTTACTGTGAAAATCCCCTCATTGCCACACTGAGGCGCCTGTTCGGGTACACCTGAGGGAGAATTTAGCACGCCCCAATGCACCTAACCTGTACGTCTTTTTGGACTGTGGAGGAAACCGGAGCACCCGGAGGAAACCCACGCAGACAGAGGGAGAACATGCAAACTCCGCACAGACAGTGACCCACGCTGGGAATCGAACCCAGGTCCTTGGCGCTGTGAGGTAACAGTGCTAACCACTGTGCCGCCCTAGAAATCATGATTGGATTATTGAACCCCTTTATGAACGTATCAGGTCACCCTTCAGTCTTCTCTTTTCTAGAGAAAAGCAGCCCCAGCCTTTCCTGAGGGTTAAATGCTCTCAGTTCTGGGATTATTCTTGTGAATTTTTGTTGCTCCTTCTCCAGTGCCTCTATTTCCATTTCATCAATGACGATCACAAATGTTGATAGTGCTCCCAGTGCAGTCTAACCCTGGCTCCAAACAAGTTGAACAGAACCTCCCTGCTGTTCAATTCTATCTCTCTAGAATGGAACCCTGTATATGGGCCTCATACTTTAGGAAAGATGTGAAATTCTTAAGACAGGTTGCAGAGGAGCTTTACGAGAATGACTCCAGTGATGAGGGACTTCAGTGAGTTCGAGGGACTAGAACAGCTGAAATTTCTCTCTTTAGATCAGACAGGCATTAGGATTGGGAATGGGGCCATTCATCCCATTGAGTCCATGCCGACTCTCTGCAGATCAAACCGTTTCCCTGTTCTCACTGCGTATGCCTGTGGATTTATTTCCCTGAAATGCCCGTCCAATCTCCTTTTGGAAACATTCCATCATCTCTGCTTCTCCCCCACTTGTAGGAAGTGAGTTCCAGATATTTACCACTTTCTTCAAATGCAAAAGAGGGACTGAGAGCACAAAAGGAGACAGTTTGACCCATTGTGCCTATGCTGGTTCTTTGCACATTATAAGCAACAAGGTCCAGGAAGTCATGTTATATGCTAACATGTGACTGGAGCTTTATTTTAAAAATGAATGTTGTATTCACCTAATTGCTTGTGGAAGCTGCATAGCTAGCAAGAATTGTATCAATGAATAATTTATTCTATTAATTTGATTAGCTAGAGGAATTATATTCTGTCAAATCTGGCTCAAGAATAAGGTTGATTGTTCAGTTCAAGTAAGAAGGAAAGCTATTGGCTTGCAGCAAGTGTCTTTTCGAACCAGTATATCTTGTATTAACCGTATTCAGTTGTGGGACATGGGCGTCGCTGGCTAGCCAACATTTATTGCCCATCCCTAGATGCCCTTGTTCAGAGGGCAGTTGAGAGTCAACCACATTGTCTTACTGTATTTATTAGCTGCTGGTCATGAACAGATGAGTAAGTAGTGAGCCTTAATTGAGTTATAGTTAATCAATGAATAACAAATCAGTAGTTATCGTAAAAGATTGAGTTTTATTTGCTGTAAAAATTTAAAAGATTAATTGCTGTGTATGTAAAGAATGTGCAATGAGGATAAATGTACTGGCGAGAGAGACCTTCAAGCTCTGATTAGCCTCAACATTTGAAACTGTGAGAATAAGGGATTGTATCGAATCAGATAAAGGGATAGTATGAACCAGTTCTCTTGTATTCCTGTCTAAGATAATGAGCAAGGGTGGTCCAAGTAATTAGATACCAATTAAATTAATCTCGTGATCAAATTGACCAATTGTCATGTTGCAACAGGCCCAACTCTGACGTGAGGTAATGGTCACCTTGTGGATAAAAGTAGAGGTTCCGAAGGTCTTCCTTGCGAGCCAAATACTGAAAACTCCCGAGGCTGAGTTCCAAGGAAATTCCTGTCAGAGAAGGAACCAGAGAGGGTTACGCTTCTACGGACTGATCACCCACATGAAGCTGTAAAAGTCAATGTCTTAAAGTTGTTCACAAAATCTTTTCATTGAGTAAACTTCTTTTTAAATTTACTATCCAGAGAATTCTGCCTTTGCCTTAATTGGTTAAAGTCTTGTCTGAACCAAAGTGAATTTATTCAATGGTAAGTTGGGGGGTGGCTGAAATCAACTCAGTTCCAGATAACAAGATCAGAGAACAGAAATCTTCAATTTAAACACTTGCATTTCTATAGCGCCTTTCACAACCACAGGACGTCCCAAAGTGCTTTACAACCAATGAAGTACGTTTCAAGTGTAGTCACTGTTGTAATGTGGGAAACGCAGCAGCCAATTTACACACAGCAAGATCCCACAAACAGCAATGTGATAATGAGCAGATGATGTGTTTTTAGTGATGTTGATTGAGGGAAAATATTGGCCAGGACACCGGGGATAACTCCCCTGCTCTTCTTCCAAATAGTGGCTGTGGGATCTTTTACATCCACCTGAGAGGGGCAGACAGGGCCTCAGTTTAACATCTTATTTGAAAGAAGGCTGTTCTGACAGTGCAGCACCCCCTCAGTGCTGGATGAGGAATGTTGGATTTGATTTTTGCCTCAGGTCCCTGGACTGGGATTTGAACCTACAACCTTCTGACCCAAAGGTGAGAATGGTACCCACTGAGCCACGGCTGACATTATAGACAACACGAAGTTAGAAAGGGAAAGTTACCCTTTAAAAAGCCCCAGCCTTTGCCTCCAGTGTCTAAACCTAATAATAAAAACTTCAGTATAAATAACATGGATTTGATGACAAATGTTGAAGTGTTGGTTTAGAGCCACAAGTTTCAACTTCCCATTTGAGCCTCGGGCACCTTTCTGTCTCCCGACTTATCGTGTCAATGACAGCCAGGCGGTGGAGCTAAGGGCTGAATTTAGCTCAGAATAACAGGGCCTGTGCCCCACTTGAGAAACTGCCATGAGCGTGGCACTTATAGAGAGACAGGAAGGTGCTGGAGGACTGACTGGGAAATGAGACTCCAACCAATTGTTATATCAGTCACTCAGAGCTAAAGAGAAACCTGTCTCTTTAAAACATATACAGGGAAGAGGCTGCACTGAAATCTGTCCCTTTTAACCTGCACAAAAGCAGGAGTCTGAGATTGACAGGAGTCCATTCAGCCCATCATACCCATGCTATGTCTTTGAAAGGACTGATTCATCCAACTGCTCTGTTCTTTCCCCACAGCCCTGCAAATTCTTCCCTTTCAAGTCTTTACCCTTTGGAAAGATTCTATTGAATCTGCTTTCAGGCAGATCAGAACAACTCGCTTTGTCAAAAAAATAAAATAAAATCTCATCTCCCCCTCTGGCTCCTTTGCCAATTACCTTAGAGGGACTCACTTTCTGTTAAAGAACCTGCCAACCCCTCTCACCCACTTTCCCTAAAGTGCATCAATCTCATCAGGAAAAGTCCAGAACAATCAAATATTTTACTGATAAAAGTTTATTAATGAAACAGAACATGGTTAAAACAAACAGAAAATGACTTGAGGATCAAAGGCAACCAGAGTAAAAGGATGTTCACAGTATTCTGGACCCAAATAGTTTCTCTTTAATTCATCTGCAGCCTGTTCCCTGGCCCTGACCTTCCGCTTGCTTGTGATTAGAATTCACCACCTTGCTCTCACGCTCACATTTCTGTCCTTGGCCTGCTGCAATGTTCCGGAGAAGCCCAACACAAGCTGGACGAACAGCCCCTCATCTTACAGCCTTCTGGACTCAACATTGAGTTCAACTTCACACCCTGAACTCTCTCCTCCATTTTGACGCTGCGACAACGGATGAATGAACACCACTCGACAATCACCAGGCAAGACTGTTCTCTTCCTGTTGGGGAGCACTTCAGCGGTCACGGGCATTCGGCCTCTGATATTCGGGTAAGCGTTCTCCAAGGCAGCCTTCACGACACACGACGGCGCAGAATCGCTGAGCAGAAACTGATAGCCAAGTTCCACACACATGACATAAGAACATAAGAAATAGGAGCAGGAGTAGGCCATCTGGCCCTTCGAGCCTGCCCCGCCATTCAACAAGATCATGGCTGATCTGAAGCGAATCAGTTCCACTTACCCGCCTGCTCCCCATATCCCCTAATTCCCTTAGCGATCAGAAAACTATCTACCCGTGATTTAAACATATTCAATGAGGAAGCCTCCACCACTTCAATGGGCAGAGAATTCCAGAGATTCACTACCCTCTGAGAAGAAGAAGTTCCCCCTCAACTCTGTTCTGAACCGGCCCCCCCTTATTTTGAGGCTGTGCCCTCTAGTTCTGGTTTCCCTTCTAAGTGGAAAGAATCTCTCCACCTCTACCCTATCCAGCCCCTTCATTATCTTATATGTCTCTATAAGATCACCCCTCATCCTTCTAAACTCCAACGAGTACAGACCCAATCTGTTTATCTCTCCTCATCAGCTACACCCCTCATCTCCGGTATCAACCTGGTGAACCTTCTCTGCACTCCCTCCAAGGCCAATATATCCTTTCGCAAATAAGGGGACCAAAACTGCACACAGTACTCCAGTTGCGGCCTCACCAGTGCCTTGTACAGTTGCAGCAAGACCTCCCTGCTTTTATATTCTACCCCCCTCGCGATAAAGGCCAACATTCCATTCGCCTTCTTGATCACCTGCTGCACCTGCAGACTGAGTTTTTGCGATTCATGCACAAGGACCCCCAGGTCCCTCTGCACAGTCGCACGATGTAATTTTTCTCCATTTAAATAATATTCCAATTTACTATTATTTCTTGCAAAGTGGATAACCTCACATTTGCTAACGTTATATTCCATCTGCCAGATCCTCGCCCACTCGCTCAGCCTATCCAAATCTCTCTGCAGACTTTCCGCGTCCTCCACGCAATTCGCTTTCCCACTCACCTTCGTGTCATCAGCAAACTTGAATACCCTAGATTCAGTCCCCTCCTCCAGATCATCTATGTAAATGGTAAACAATTGAGGCCCCAGCACCGATCCCTGCGGCACGCCACTGCTCACCAACTGCCAACCAGAAAAGCACCCATTTATCCCAACTCTCTGCTTCCTGTTAGATAGCCAATCCCCAATCCACGGCAACACCTTACCCCTAACTCCATGTACCCCAATCTTCTGCAGCAACCTTTTGTGAGGCACCTTATCGAACGCCTTCTGGAAATCTAAAAACACCACATCCACCGGTTCCCCTCTGTCAACCGCATTAGTGACATCTTCATAAAAGTCCAGTAGATTCGTCAAACACTACTTTCCCTTCATGAATCCATGCTGCGTCTGCTTGATCGAACCATTCTTATTCAGGTGCTCTGTTATTTCCTCTTTAATAATGGACTCTAGCATCTTCCCAACTACGGACATTAAGCTAACCGGCCTGTAGTTACCCGCCTTTTGTCTACTTCCTTTTTTAAACAGCGGCGTAACAGTAGCTGTTTTCCAGTCAGCCGGCACTACCCCAGAGTCCAGCGAATTTTGATAAATTACTACTAACGCATCTGCTATTACCTCAGCCATTTCTTTCAGTACCCTGGGATGCATTCCATCCGGGCCCGGGGACTTGTCTACCTTCAGTCCTATTAGTCTACCAAGCACCACCTCCTTAGTAACAGTAATTGTATTAAGGACCTCCCCTCCCACCAACTCTCGATCTCCAATATTCGGCAAACTATTTGTGTCTTCCACCGTGAAGACCGACACAAAGAACTTAATTAAAGTCTCAGCCATTTCCTCGTTTTCCACTATTAAATCCCCCCTCTCATCTTCCAAGGGTCCAACATTCACTTTAGCCACTCTATTCCTTTTTATATACTTGTAAAAACTTTTACTATCATTTTTTATATTTTGAGCTAGTTTAGTTTCATAATCTATCTTTCCTTTCTTAATCGCTTTCTTAGTCGTTCTTTGTTTTTCTTTAAAGCTTTCCCAATCCACTAATTCTCCACTATTTTTGGCCACTCTGTACGCATCTGATTTTATTTTAATACTCTCCTTTATTTCCTTCGTTATCCACGTCCGGTTATCCTTTTTCTTACAGTCCTTCTTTATCACCGGAATATATTTTTGCTGAGTACTTAAAAAAATCTCCTTAAAAATCCTCCACTGTTCCTCAGCTGTCCTACCTACCAGTCTGCTCGCCCAGTCTACATTAGCCAATTCCACCCTCATCCTATCGTACCCCCCTCTGTTCAAGCAGAGGACACTGGTTTGGGACCCGACTTTCTCACCCTCCTCCATCTGTATCAGAAATTCCACCATATTATGATCACTCATCCCAAGAGGATCCTTCACAAGAAGAGCCTTAATCCTACCTGTCTCATTGCACAGAACCAGATCCAAGATAGCTCGCTCTCTCGTAGGTTCTGTAACATACTGTTCAATGAAACAATCCCGACAGCATTCCAAGAACTCTTCCTCAAGCCCTCCACGTCCAATTTGAGTCGACCAATCAATATGTAGGTTAAAATCCCCCATGATTATTGCCGTTCCACTTTTGCACGCATCCATTATTTGCTTGTTTATAGCCCTCCCCACCTCTAAGTTATTATTAGGGGGCCTATAGACCATGCCTACCAGTGTCTTTCTCCCCCTACTATTCCTTATCTCCACCCACAACGATTCCACGTTTTGCTCCTTAGAGCCTATGTCGTGTCTCACTACCGTCCTGGTATTATCCTTTATTAACAAAGCTACCCCACCTCCTTTTTCTACCTGTCTATCCTTCCTAAATGCCTGATAACCCTGTATATTCAGTTCCCAGTCCCGGTCACCCTGCAACCACGTTTCTGTGATGGATACTAGATCATATTCATTTGTATGGATTTGTGCCATCAACTCATTTACTTTGTTTCGAATGCTTCGTGCATTCAGGCAAAGTGTCTTTATGCCAGCCTTTATCTGGACCCGGTTTGTTGAAGCGCTACTAACATCTCCCAAGCCCTCTCCTCCTTTAGCTAGTTGTTTATTCACTATACTCCTGGCATTAGAGTAGACACCTCTCAATCCTATGGTCTGACCTCTCCCCTTCTCTGTTCCCAGTCCACCTGCCCTCTTGCACTGCCTATAACCCTTCTCTGTTTGCGAGCTACCTTCCTCATTCTCATTCTCAGTCACAATCGATCTGTAATGACGATCTGTAATCCCCACACCTTGCCTGAACTTGCAGAGTCTCACTGGCTGTCCTGGAGACAATACACATCTCTTTAACCTGTCTTAATGCTCTCTCCACTCACATTGTTTGTACCTTTAAGACTTGATTAGCTGTAAGTATTCACATTCCAACCATTATTCTGTAAATTGAGTTTGTGTCTTTATATGCCCTGTTTGTGAACAGAATTCCCACTCACCGAAAGAAGGAGCTTAAGGCTCCGAAAGCTTGTGACTTTTGCTACCAAATAAACCTGTTGGACTTTAACCTGGTGTTGTTAAACTTCTTACTGTATCTCATAGAAGACAGAGGGTGGTGGTGGATGGAAATTTTTCAGACTGGAGACCAGTTACCAGCGGTGTATGACAAGGATCAGTGCTGGGTCGTCTGCTATTTGTGATTTTTATAAATGACTTGGAGGAGGGGGCTGAAGGGTGGATCAGTAAATTTGCGGATGACACCAAGATTAGTGGAATAGTGGATGAGGTGGAGGGCTGTTGTAGGCTGCAAAGAGATATAGATAGGATGCAAAGCTGGCCAAAAAATGGCAGATGGAGTTTAACCCTGATAAGTGCGAGGTGATTCATTTTGGTCGGACAAATTTAAATGTGGATTACAGGGTCAAATATAGGGTTCTGAGGAATGTGGAGGAACAGAGAGATCTTGGGGTTCATATCCACAGATCTCTGAAGGTTGCCACTCAAGTGGATAGAGCCATGAAAAAGGCCTATAGTGTGTTTATTAACAGGGGGTTGGAGTTTAAGAGCCGTGGGGTTATGCTGCAACTGTACAGGACCTTGGTGCGACCACATTTGGAATATTGTGTGCAGTTCTGGTCACTTCACTATAAGAAGGATGTGGAAGCGCTGGAAAGAGTGCAGAGGAGATTTACCAGGATGCTGCCTGGTTTGGAGGGTAGGTCTTATGAGGAAAGGTTGAGGGAGCTAAGGCTTTTCTCTTTAGAGTGGAGGAGGTTGAGAGGCGACTTAATAGAGGTTTATAAGATGATGAGGGGGATAGATAGAGTGGACGTTCAGAGACTATTTCCTCGGGTGGATGTAGCTGTTACTAGGGGGCATAACTATAAGGTTCGTAGTGGAAGATATAGGAGGGATGGACGAGGTAGGTTCTTTACTCAGAGAGTGGTTGGGGTGTGGAATGGACTGCCTGCTGTGATAGTGGAGTCAGACACTTTAGGAACTTTCAAGCAGTTATTGGATAGGCACATGGAGCACACCAGGATGATAGGGAGTGGGATAGCTTGATCTTGGTTTCGGAAAAGGTTTGGCACAACATCGTGGGCCGAAAGAACAGTACAGCACAGTACTGGCCAATCTCATGAACAGATAGGTGCCCCCATCTGTTTTGCTTTCCAAAACTCCTTATCTACCATCCTTGGGCTTTCTTTGTACTGAGATTCCCTTCGTTTGAAAAGGCGTGGATTAAAATTTCTCAAAATTAGTTTTTTAAAAAAGTTTATTTATTTGTCACAAGTAAGGCTTGCAATGAAGTTACTGTGAAACTCCCCCAGTCGCCACACTCCGATGCCTGTTCAGGTCAATGCACCGAACCAGCACGTCTTTCAGACAGAGAGGAAACCGGAGCACCCGAAGGAAACCCAAGCAGACACGGGGAGAATATGCAAACTCCACACAGACAGTGACCCAAGCCGGGAATCGAACCTGGGTCCCTGGCGCTGTGAGGCAGCAGTGCTAAAAACTGTGCCACCATGCCGTCACTGTCACTGTGCCACCATGGATGTCAGCGCCCTTTCTTTGTTTTAATCAAATGACCACATGGTCTGGGAATCATTTCTATTTCATAATCTCTCCTTTTAAACTCTTTCCTTCAGTATCCAATTCCAGAATTTTCCTTTTCATTGTGTTAATTGCATCAGGGATAAATCTTTGGATCCGACAGGAAGTTTAACTCAAGATCAATCCAACACAGGATTGGTCAGAATCATTTCACATGTGTCAAATTTTAAATAACCATTACAAATTAAAATTCTCATTCTCACGTGTGAATTGTATCTGGATTGAAATTCCTGCATGTTTCGTAAAAGATCCTGGAATCATATATCTGGCCAGTAAATCTGGTTCCAGGTTCATAACTTATGAAAAAAAGCTTTATTAATCACACTTACTTATTTAAAATCTGTTTGATTTAAATCACAGACAGAAAGCCTCAAAGCTTGAAGCGTTCAATCCATAAATATCATCCATACACAAACAGAGAAACTTAGCATGTGCTTTACAACAACAATAACCAGAATGAATTCCTTAAGCGTTCTTGTGGTTCTGTTTTTAAACTTCCAGAAATGCCTTTAATTAAAGACTCAAGATAAGGTTAATTTCCCAGAAAGATAACCCTTAACAAATGTAGCCCAAAACAATGATAAAACGCATCTACAAACATCTATAAAACAAATGAAACATGCAGGTTCTCACAGCTTGTAAATTTCAAACAATGAATCGTCAGCATTCTCTCTCTCGCAGCTATAGCTTCTTAAAGCGACAGAGCACTACAAGCTCACAACTCCTTGAATAAGATACAAGATCCTTCATTCTAACCTTTTTTAGCCAACTTCCAAGACCTGATTTATAGGTAAAATCGCAAACAAGTTACCACCGGAAAAATCTTTGTTCTTTACCTGGGGTTGAGGTGACAACATGATAAAATTCTCAGTTATTCCAAATTCCTCCAGGCTATGCATAAATTTCCACATTTAACTGGATCCCATAAATCGTCAATTATAAACTAAAATAGACAGATTAGTTTCTGGGTGATTTAAAAACAAATCAAATGTCTGCTGAAAGGGTTAACTTTTCTACAGAACCTAAAGGGGTGGGGAGTGAGCGGGAAAAACTTGGCAGACAATTACGTCACTTTGTACAAGTTTTAAAAACTTCTCTATCAACCAAACAAACTTGATTTTAAGCTTCATCTATTATTTTTTTGTTATTTTCCTCAACCTAATTATTTTCATTTGATCAGTTTTTGTTAGGGATGGGTAACTTCTGTTCTTTATAAACTGGTTCACTCATTTTGTTAATTCTACATGGGCTCGGGAATCAGAACCCAGACTTTATCATCCTGACCATTTTAGTCCTTTTGCCACCAGAGGGGAACAATGGGTGGGGGCGGGGCTCCCGGGTCCACGCGCCCGGGCCTGCGCACTGGAACCCGGAGACGTCACCGCGGAGCAGGGTGATTCCGATTGGCTGATTCAGGCAGGTTTGTGATGTCACAATGCAGAAGTTGGCCAATGAGCTTCAGAGTGACACTTCCTCCTCTGGGCAACATCTAATTTTGTTTCTGTAGTGAAGTGGATTCACGTTCGCTGGAGACGCGGAAAACCCCGGGTCAGAACTCGGCGGAAACTGTGGGCTTGCTTTCATTTTGTTTTGTTTGAGTAACGCACTTTATTTTTCAGTTTGTTTGGGAAGACGACCAGTTCTGTTTGTTTTGTTTTTGTTTGCTTGTTCTTGGCTCCCTGCGGGGAGGAAGGAGGGAGGGAAGGGGAAAGGAAGGAGGGAGGTGAGCTGCTGCCTGCCTTGCCTGGCCTGCCGCCCGGACTGCCTGCCTGCCGTCCGGACTGCCTGCCGTCCGGCCTCTGGAGGGTGCGCTCTCCCCGGGGGGAGGGAGGAAGAGAGGACAGGGAGTGACTGGACGGGAGGGGGGGGGGGGGGAAGGTGCTTGGACTGTCTCTTCTCCATCTGCAGTGGGGGGGGTGAAGACCTTTCCTAAGTCCCCCACCCACTGCTGCTGCCCCCAAGATTGGCACCCCCTCCCCTTTTTCCCTCCTGACTGGGGCACCGGCCTTGTTCCTCGTCTCCCTCCTACTCCTCCGACCACCTCTCTCCCCTCTCACTCCGGGGAAAGAGCACTGACACCCCTCCCCACCTACCCCACCCTGCCTTATTTTCCCCTCCTCACATACACCCTGCCATACATCTGGGCAGTCTCGGGGTGGGCGTAGCACTCCCTTGATATGATGGCGACATCAACAGCGTCGCCGGTGGCAGGGCCTTCTCGGCCCACCTATGCGGGCATGGCGGCTGCCAGAGCCCCCGCCGCTCCCAAGGCCCTGCCGCCATTTTCACTGATAACCAGATAGCTCGGGGTGAAGTGCTACGCCCAACCCGACATGTCTATCGAGGCCTGCGTGAAGGCAATGGCTGGGGTTGTCGGCCCCTCAGCCATTGTCGCGGCCTCTAAGATGTACGGCCGGGCCGTATTCTTTTTGAAGGCCGAGCAGGCGGTCCACCTCACCCTGGAGAGGGGGCTCACGGTGGGCGGGATCATCATCTCGAACGTCCCGCCCTTCCTACCGAGTGAGCTCCTCCTCCCCCACCTCCATCTACTGGGGGAGGTCAGGTCCGGGGTGCAGCCGATCCCGCTCGGCCTTCGGGACCCCTCCCTCTGCCATATATACTCCTTCCGGCGCCAGGTTTTTGTCCGCCTGGCCCGGGAGGAGGAACTGGAGGGAGGGTTCAATGTCCCCCACGAGGGGACCACGTACCGGGTCTTTTGGTCCGCGGACGGTGTGCGGTGCCATGCCTGTAAGGAGGCGGGGCACGTGCGGAAAAACTGCCCCGTCTCCAAGGCCGCCGACCGCCAACCCAAGGCGGCCGCAGCTGGCACCGCAGCCCCCTCTCCCCCCAAACGAGTACCATCTGCCCCCCCGCGAGGGGAGGCCACGCCGGCAGCAGCTGCCACCTCAGCTGCCGGCGGGGGGGGGAGCGGAGCCTCCGCGTGGCCAGAAGACCACGACAAAAAAGGGGGGTACTGTAACTCCGGCCCCCAAGAAAGACACCCCAATCACCCCGGCAGCCGGCTTGGGGACCACCTCAGTCTCCACCTGCCCCCCCCCCACCACCACCATCTGCCGGGCCCGTGGGCTCTCCGGGGCCTAGTGCTGGGTCTGGCGCTGCGGATGCCCAGGATCATGGGCCTGAGCATGGGGGGGTTAGCAACCCCGAGCCAGCAACACTGGTGACGCCGCCACCTCGGGGGGACGTGATGGGGGGTCAGGGGGGGTGCGGCAAGGCGAAGAGGGGCCTCACTTGCCCGAGAGCAGGTTAACAAAAAGAGGCGGGGCCCCTCAGGCACTGTAGAGTTCAAGGTCTGCGTGCCCCTCCCCCCTTGTGAGTCATCTCCTGCCGTGCCCCCACCTGTCTTTGTGCCTTGTCCCCAGAAAAAAGGGGGCAAGGCACCCTATAAATCGAAACGTGTGCTGCCTCAGTCCCCCGACGAGGAGTCCCCGGGGCCGGGTGGCAGCGGGGCCCCCACGGCTCTGTTCCACCCGGTCGATTACAACCCGGAGTTCTTCTTTAGCATGTCAGGGGACTGGGGCAACACCCCAATGTTCGTGTCCCTATCATCAGGTGGTCCACGGGAGGAGGCCAAGTGGGTGACGGCCAGGAAGGGTAAAGCTCGGGTGATTGAGAGCACCCCGGTGGATGTGCCCCTACACAACAAGTACTCCTGCCTGAGTACTGTTGGGAGGGACAGCCCACCTGGGGGAAGCAGCAGTGGCCGGGCCTCCGGAGTGGAGTCCGGCCCTGTAACTCAGAGGGCTAAAGAGGGGAAGGCGGTATTAATCGGGGACTCGGCAGTCAGGGGGACGGACAGGCGATTTTGCGGAGGCAGGTGGGAGTCTCGCATGGTGGTCTGCCTCCCTGGGGCTGGGATTCAGGATGTCGCTGGGCGAGTCCCAGAAATCCTGAGGGGGGAGGGAGAGGAGCCGGAGGTAGCGGTACAAATTGGTACCGCTGATGTGGGAAGGAAGGGGGAAGGGGTCATGAAAAGAGAGTATAGGGAATTAGGGAGACAGCTGAGGAGGAGGAAAGCAAAGGTAGTAATCTCAGGATTGCTGCCTGTGCCACGGGAAGGTGAGGACAGGAATGGAGTGAGGTGGAGGATGAATGTGTGGCTGAGGGACTGGTGCAGGGGGCAGGGAGTCAGGTTCCTGGACCATTGGGACCTCTTCAGGGGCAGGTGTGACCTGTACACAAAAAACGGGTGGCACTTGAATCCCAGGGGGACCAATATCCTGGCAGGAAGGTTGGCTAAGGCTACTGGGGAGAGTTTAAACTCGATAGGTTGGGGGAGGGGATCAGAGTGAGGAAGTTAGCTCGCAAACAGAAGGGTTATAGGCAGTGCAAGAGGGTGGATGGACAGGGAATAGAGAAGGGGAGAGCTCAGACCAAAGGATTGAGATTTGTTTACTTTAATGCCAGGAGTATAGTGAATAAAGGGGATGAGCTTAGAGTGTGGATTGATGCCTGGAAGTATGATGTGGTGGCCATTACGGAGACTTGGATGTCTCAGGGACAGGACTGGATACTCCAGGTGCCAGGATTCAGATGTTTCAGGAAGGACAGGGAGGGAGGCAAGAGAGGGGGTGGAGTGGCACTGCTGATCAGGGATAGTGTCACAGCTGTAGAGAAAGTGTATGCTGTGGAGGGATTGTCCACCGAGTCTCTGTGGGTGGAGGTACAGAGTGCAAAGGGGCCGGTCACTTTGCTGGGAGTTTTCTATAGGCCGCCTAATAGTAACAGGGAGGTGGAGGAGCAGATAGGGTAACAGATCCTGGAGAGATGCAGTAATAGCAGAGTTGTTGTGATGGGAGACGTTAATTTCCCAAACATAGATTGGAATATCCCGAGGGTAAGGGGATTGGATGGGGAAGAGTTCATTAGGTGTGTTCAGGAGGGTTTCCTGACACAGCATGTGGACAAGCCTACAAGAGGAGAGGCTGTACTTGATCTGATACTGACCAATGAACCTGGACAGGTGTCAGATCTCTCAGTGGGAGAGCATCTTGGGGATAGCGATCATAACTCTCTCTCCTTTAGGCTTGCATTAGAAAAAAAAAAGAGAGGATTAGGCAAGCCAGGAAAGTGTTTATATGGAGTAAGGGGAAATATGAAGACATTAGACAGCAAATTAGAGGAGTAAATTGGAAGGAGGTATTCTCAGGGAAGTGTACTGAAGAGAGGTGGCAGTTTTTCAAGGAATGCCTGTCTAGAGTTCTACAGAACAACGTTCCGAGCAGACAGGGAGGTGTTGGTCAGTTAAAGGAACCGTGGTGCATGAAAGCTGTGCGGGACCTAGTCGAGAAGAAAAGGAAAGCGTACAAAAGACTCAGCTTGGTGAAGATAGGGATTTAGAAGAGTATACGGCTTGTTGGAAGGGACTAAAGGAGGAAATTAGGAGAGCCAGAATGGGTCACGAGAAGGCCCTGGCAGGTAGGATTAAGGAGAACCCCAAGGCATTCTATAAATATGTGAAGAGTAAAAGGATGAGACGTGATGGAATAGGGCCTATAAAAGGTGATGGTGGGAAAGTCTGTACGGAACCAGTAGAAATGGCAGAGGTGCTCAATGAGTATTTTGCCTCGGTTTTCACAGAGGAGAAGGACCTGGGTGGATGTACTGCGGGCTTGTGGTGGACTGAAAAGATTGAGTATGTGGACTTTAAGAGGTTGTGCTGGAATCTTTGAATGGCATCAAGATAGATAAGTCGCCAGGTCCGGATGGGATGTACCCCAGGTTACTCAGCCTGGGGAGGTTTGTTGCTGGCTTTAAAAAGGGATTGCCTTGGAGGTTTCAGCCTCACTGTTCCACAGAGAGAGCTGAGGGTAAGCGAGAGTGTTTTTTAGTGGAGATTTTTTTTTTTCAGTTAATTTTGTGCGTAAAATCGGAGGGTTTTTTTTCAAAACCGGAAGTAGGCCTGGGGAGGTTTGTTGCTGGCTTTAAAAGGCAGGCAGCACTTACGAGCGGGCAGTGGAGCAAGTGAAGCAGAGATGGAGCTGTCAGGGCTTTGGCTCACAGGGCTTGTGGGAAGCAGAGTGAGAGCTGTCAGGGCTTTGGCTCAGAGGGCTTAGGCGGTAAGGGCGAGGCAGGGCAAGTTATTTTTATCCAAACCTGTATCGGATAAGGGTAGCTGAGTGATAGGCCAGTTCGGTGCTTCCGGTGTGGGATGTGGGAGTTCCTGGAAACACCTAGCCTCCCAGAGGTTCACATTTGTGCCAGGTGCGTGGAACTGCAGCTCCTGAGGGACCGTGTCACAGAACTGGAGCTGCAGATTGCTGACCTTGATCTAGTCAGGGAGAATGAGAGAATAATTGACACGAGTTATAGGGAACTAGTTACACCGGGGCATTGGGAGGAAGACACGTGGGTCACAGTTAGGAGGAGTAAAGGTCAGAAGGGTAGTGTACCAGAGAGTACTCCAGTGGCTGTCTCTCATAATAGGAAGGGCTCGGCGATAGGTGTGAGAGGGGAGGGGAGTGAGCAATTAGTGGAGGGGTCACCTGTGGTTGTCCCACTCCAAAACAAGTATATTGTTTTGGATAGTGTGGAGGAGGATGACTCTCCAGGGGTAAGCCACAGTGACCAGGTCACTGGCACAGAGTCAGGCTCTGTGGCCCGGAAAGGAAAGAGAGGGGTTAGGAGAGAAATAGTGGTGGGGGATGCGTCGGTTAGAGGCACGGACAGGCGATTCTGTGGGTGCAAACGGGACTCCAGGATGGTAGTCTGCCTACCTGGTGCTGGGGTACTGGATGTCTCCAAGCGGATAGGAGGCATCTTAAAAAGCGGAAGATAAAGAAACAGATGTCATTGTACACATTGGTGCAAATGACGTAGATAGGAAGAGCAGGGGGATCCTACGAGAGCAATTCAGGGAGTTGGGAAATAGACTAAAAAGTAGGGCCTCCAGGGTGGCCATCTCTGGGCTGCTCCCAATGCCTCGTGCCAGTGAGGCTAAGAATAGGGAGTTAGTACAATTGAATGCTTGGCTAAAGGACTGGTCCAGGAGGGAGGGCTTCATTTTCCTAGTTCAATGGGAAGTTTTCAGGAGAGGATGGCACCTGTACAAGGAGGACGGGTCACAACTAAGTTGGAAGGGCACGAATATCCTGGCTGGGAGTTTTGCTAGTGCAGTTCGGGGGGGTTTAAACTAGTATGGCAGGGGGGTGGGGATCAAAATATTAGGTCTACAAGTGTAGAGGCTGGGGACGAGATTGGGGCTGGGACAAGGCTGGCAAAGAAGAAGTGCACTCTGGGGGAGGATGACCTCACTGGGCCTGGAGGTCTGGAGTGCTTATACTTCAATGCAAGGAGCGTAGCAGGTAAGACAGATGAACTGAGGGCCTTAATGCTCACGAGGAATTTGGATGTGGTTGCAGTGACAGAGACTTGGTTGAAAGAGGGACAGGACTGGCAGCTGAACATTCCGGGGTACAAGTGTTTTAGGTGAGACAGAGGAGGGGCCAAAAGAGGTGGGGGAGTAGCAGTATTAGTTGGAGAGCATATTACAGCGGTGCAGAGGAAGGACAATTCAGAGGGGTTGTGTAACAAGTCACTCTGGGTGGAGCTTAGAAACAGGAAGGGTGCAGTCACTATGTTGGGAGTATACTACAGGCCCCCCAACAGCCCAAGGGAAGTGGAAGAACGGATATGTCAGGAGATACTGGATAGGTGCAGGAAAAATAGGGTGGTTGTAGTGGGAGACTTCAATTTCCCTGGTATAAACTGGAAATCGCTGAGAGCAGGGACTCTGAATGGGGAGGAATTTGTGAAATGCGTACAGGAGAGTTCTTTGGAACAATATGGCAGGGGGGTGGGGATCGACCTCTTTGTTTGACTGGAGTGAGACTGGGGGAGAGAGTCTTAGCAGGAGTGCTGAGAGTAAGCAAAGAAGTGATTTAATTATTCATTTATGGGTATTCCTAGTATATTTTGCGGGCTTTTTTCAGGGTTTTGAATTGAGGAAGTGAGGTCAGCTGAAGGGGATTCTGGGAGGTTGAGTCTTAGTATAAAAGGCAGTTACCTGGGGGGTTCGCCGGGAGCATAAAAAGCCGGCTGCACTATACAGCGGGCAGCGTTGGGAGCGGGCAGTGGAGTGAGTGGGTAGCAGAGTGTGAACTATAAGGGTTTTGGCTCACAGGGCTTAGGCTGAAAGGGCGAGGCAAGGCTAGTTATTTTTTACCCAACCCTATAAAGGATAAGGGCAGGTATGAGTGATCGGCCAGTTCAGTGCTTCCGATGTGGGATGTGGGAGTTCCTGCAAACACCTAGCTTCCCAGAGGTTCACATATGTGCCAGGTGCGTGGAACTGCAGCTCTTGAGGGACCGTGTCATGGAACTGGAGCTGCAGATCGCTGACCTTAGTCTAGTCAGGGAAAATGGGAGAAATATTGACAGGAGTTATAGGCAACTAGTTACACTGGGGCATCGGGAGAATGACACGTGGGTCACAGTTAGGAGGAGTAAAGGGCAGAAGGGTAAAGTACCAGGGAGTACTCCAGTGGCGGTCTCTCAAAATAGGAAGGGCTTGGTGACAGGTGTGAGAGGGGAGGGGAGTGAACAGTTAGAAGAGGGGTCACCTGTGGTTGTTCCACTCCAAAACAGGTATATTGTTTTAGATAGTGTGGAGGAGTGTGCCTCTCCAGGGGTAAGACACAGTGACCAGGTCACTGGCATACAGTCAGGCTCTGTGGCCCGGAAAGGGAAGAGAGGGGTTAGGAGAGCGATAGTGGTGGGGGATGCATCAGTGAGAGGCAGACAGGCGATTCTGTGGGGGCGAACGGGACTCCAGGATGGTAGTCTGCCTACCTGGTGCTGGGGTCACGGATGTCTCCGAGCAGATAGCAGGCATATTAAAAGGGGAAGATAATGAAACGGATGTCATTATACACATTGGTGGAAATGACGTAGATAGGAAGAGTAGGGGGATCCTAAGAGAGCAATTCAGGGAGTTGGGAAATAGGTTAAAAAGTAGGGTCACTAGGGTGGCCATCTCTGGGCTGCTCCCAATGCCTCGTGCCAGTGAGGCTAAGAATAGGGAGTTGGTACAAATGAATGCCTGGCTAAAGGACTGGTCCAGGAGGGAGGGCTTCATTTTCATAGATCAATGGGAGGTTTTCAGGAGAGGATGGCACCTGTACAAGAGGGAGGGGTCACAACTAAGTTGGAAGGGCACAAATATCCTGGCTGGGAGCTTTGCTAGTGCAGTTCAGGGGGGTTTAAACTAGTATGGCGGGGGGTGGGGATCAAACTATTAGGTCTATAAGTGTGGAGGCTGGGGACGAGCTTGGGGCTGGGACAAGGCTGGCAAAGAAGAAGAGCACTCTGGGGGAGGACGACCTCACTGAGCCTGGAGGTCTGGAGTGCTTATACTTCAATGCAAGGAGCGTAGCAGGTAAGACAGACGAACTTGGGGCCTTAATGCGCACGAGGAATTTGGATGTGGTTGCAGTGACAGAGACTTGGTTGAAAGAGGGACAGGACTGGCAGCTGAATATTCCAGGGTACAAGTGTTTTAGGCGAGACAGAGGAGGGGCCAAAAGAGGTGGGGGAGTAGCGGTATTAGTTGGAGAGCATATCACAGCGGTGCAGAGGGAGGACAATTCAGAGGGGTCGTGTAATGAGTCACTCTGGGTGGAGCTTAGAAACAGGAAAGGCGCAGTCACTATGTTGGGGGTGTACTACAGGCCCCCCAACAGCCCAAGGGAAGTGGAAGAATGGATATGTCAGGAGATACTGGATAGGTGCAGGAAAAATAGGGTTGTTGTAGTGGGAGACTTCAATTTCCCTGGTATAGACTGGAAATCGCTGAGGGCAGGTACTCTGGATGGGGAGGAATTTGTAAAATGTGTACTGGAGGGTTCGTTGGAACAATATGTAAACAGCCCGACTAGAGAGGGGGCTATACTGGACCTGGTACTGGGGAATGAGCCCGGTCAGGTCTTCAAATTTTTGGTAGGGGAACATGTGGCAAATAGTGACCACAATTCTGTTAGCTTTAGGATAGTGATGGAAAAGGATGAGTGGTGTCCCAAGGGTAAGGTGTTGGATTGGGGGAAGGCTAACTTTACTGGGATCAGGCAGAAATTGGCATCTCTTGATTGGGAGAGGCTGTTTGAGGGTAAATCCACATCTGGTATGTGGCAGTCTTTTAAGGAACGGTTGTTAGGGCTACAGGACGAGCATGTGCCTGTAAAAAAGGATAGGAAGGGTAGGATTAGAGAACCGTGGATAACCAGGGAAATTGAGGGACTGGTCAAAAAGAAAAGAGGCGTATGTTAGGTCCAAGCAGCTAAAAACGGAGGGAGCTCTGGAGGAGTACAAAGAAAGTAGGAAAGTACTCAAACGGGGAATTAGAAGGGCAAAAAGGGGTCACGAAATGTCCTTGGCAGACAGGATTAAGGAGAATCCCAAGGCATTTTATTCATACGTTAGGAACAAAAGGGCTGTTAGGGAAAGAAAATCGGACCTCTCAGGGACAAAAGTGGGGACTTATGCTTGGAGCCCAAAGAAGTAGGGGAGATCCTAAATGAATACTTTGCGTCGGTATTCACAAAGGAGAGGGATGTGTTGACTGGGAGTGTCTCTGAGGGGAGTGTTGAACCGTTGGAGAAAATCTCCATTACAAAGGAGGAAGTGTTAGGTTTGTTAGAGAATATAAAGACTGACAAATCCCCAGGGCCTGATGGAATCTATCCAAGGCTGCTCAGGGAGACGAGAGCTGAAATCGTTGGGCCTCTGACGCAAATCTTTGTCTCGTCACTGGACGCAGGTGAGGTCCCAGAGGATTGGAGGATAGCTAATGTGGTCCCGTTATTTAAGAAGGGTAGGAAGGATAACCCGGGTAATTATAGGCCGGTGAGCTTGACGTCCGTGGTGGGGAAGTTGTTGGAGAAGATTCTTAGAGATAGGATGTATGCGCATTTAGAAAGGAATAAACTCATTAACGATAGTCAGCATGGTTTTGTGAGAGGGAGGTCATGCCTCACTAACCTGGTGGTGTTTTTTGAAGAAGTGACCAAAATGGTTGACGAAGGAAGGGCCGTGGATGTTGTCTATATGGACTTTAGTAAAGCATTTGACAAAGTCCCTCATGGTAGGCTAGTGAAAAAGGTTGGATCCCATGGGATAAAGGGGGAGGTGGCTAGATGGGTGGAGAACTGGCTTGGTCATAGAAGACAGAGGGTGGTAGTGGAAGGGTCTTTTTCCGGCTGGAGGCCTGTGACTAGTGGTGTACCGCAGGGCTCTGTATTGGGACCTCTGCTGTTTGTGATTTATATAAATGATCTGGAAGAAGGAGTAACTGGGGTGATCAGTAAGTTTGCGGACGACACAAAACTGGCAGGACTTGCAGATAGTGAGGAACATTGTCAGAGGCTACAGAAGGATATAGATAGGCTGGAAATTTGGGCAAGGAAATGGCAGATGGAGTTCAATCCTGATAAATGCGAAGTGATGCATTTTGGTGGGAATAATGTAGGGAGGAGCTACACGATAAATGGAAGAACCATAAAGGGTGTAGAGACACAGAGGGACCTGGGTGTGCAAGTCCACAGATCTTTGAAGGTGACGTCGCAGGTGGAGAAGGTGGTGAAGAAGGCATATGGCATGCTTGCCTTTATAGGACGGGGCATAGAGTATAAAAGTTGGGGTCTGATGTTGCAGATGTATAGAATGTTGGTTCGGCCGCATTTGGAATACTGCGTCCAGTTCTGGTCGCCACACTACCAGAAGGACGTGGAGGCTTTGGAGAGAGTACAGAGGAGGTTTACCAGGATGTTGCCTGGTATGGAGGGGCTTGGTTATGAGGAGAGATTGGGGAAACTGGGGTTGTTCTCCTTGGAAAGACGGAGGATGTGGGGAGACTTAATAGAGGTGTATAAAATTATGAAAGGCATAGATAGGATGAACGGTGGGAAGCTTTTCCCCGGGTCGGTGGTGACGTTCACGAGGGGTCATAGGTTCAAGGTGAAGGGGGGGGGGAGGTTTAACACAGATATCAGAAGGACATATTTTACAGAGGGTCATGGGGGCCTGGAATGTGTTGCCGGGCAAGGTGGTGGAGGCGGACATACTGGGAACGTTTAAGACTTATCTAGACAGCTATATGAACGGAGTGGGAATGGAGGGATACAAAAGAGTGGTCTAGTTTGGACCAGGGAGCGGCGCGGGCTAATTGTTCCTTGTTTCTCGTTTCAAGGCTTCATTCTATGATCATCTTGCTGGTGCCAGTACAGAGCGAGACTGCGGATAGTTGGGAACCTGTCTCGGGGGCAGGGAATTCAGATGGTGTTCGTGGAAGTGGAAATGAATAGGGTTGGGAAGCATTTTCTGATCAGGGCCAGTGTGATCTCCTGGACTCGTTTCGATCGCCTCAGGGGGTCGGAGAGGAATTTCCCAGATTTTTTCCCCCATATTGGCCCTGGGGTTTTTTCACTCTGGGTTTTCGCCTCTCCCTGGAGATCACATGGTCTGGAATGGGGGGGTGGGGGTGAGTTAATAGGTTGTGATGAACAAAGCATCGTAGCTGTGAGGGACAGCTCGGTGGATAGGATATTAGTATGTAGATAGGCTGGAAAATTGGGCGGGGAACCTGGATTCAGGATTCAATCCTGGACCGGGGAGCGGCGCGGGCTTGGAGGGCCGAAGGGCCTGTTGCTGTGTTGCTCTTTGCTCTTTGTAATATGTAGATAGCCCGACTAGAGAGGGGGCTATACTGGACCTAGTACTGGGGAATGAGCCCGGTCAGGTCTTCAAAGTTTCGGTTGGGGAACATGTGGCAAATAGTGACCACAATTGTTAGCTTTGGAATAGCGATGGAAAAGGAAGAGTGGTGTCCCAAGGGTAAGGTGTTGGATTGGGGGAAGGCTAACTTTAGTGGGATTAGGCAGAAATTGGCAGCTGTTGATTGGGAGAGGCTGTTTGAGGGCAAATCCACATCTGGCATGTGGGAATCTTTTAAGGAACAGTTGTTAGGGCTGCAGGACAGGCATGTGCCTGTAAAAAAGGATAGGATTCGAGAACCGTGGATAACCAGGGAAATTGAGGGACTGGTCAAAAAGAAAAGAGGCGTATGTTCGGTCCAGGCAGCTAAAAACAGAGGGATCTCTGGAGGAGTACAAAGAAAGTAGGAAAGAACTCAAACGGGGAATTAGAAGTGCAAAAAGGGTCACGAAATGTCCTTGGCAGACAGGATTAAGGAGAATCCCAAGGCATTTTATTCATACGTTAGGAACAAAAGGGTTGTCAGGGGAAAAAAAAATTGGACCGGAGGGACAAAAGTGGGGAATTATGCTTGGAGCCCAAAGAAGTCGGGGAGATCCGAAATGAATACTTTGCGTCGGTATTCACAAAGGAGAGGGATGTGTTGACTGGGAGTGTCTCGGAGGGGAGTGTTGAACCATTGGAGAAAATCTCCTTTACAAGGGAGGAAGTTTTAGATTTGTTAGAGAATATAAAGAATGACAAATCCCCAATGCCTGATGGAATCTATCCAAGGCTGCTCAGGGAGACGAGAGATGAAATCGCTGGGCCTCTGACGCAAATCTTTGTCTCATCACTGGACACAGGTGAGGTCCCAGAGGATAGCTAATGTGGTCCCGTTATTTAACCCAGGTAATTATAGGCCGGTGAGCTTGACATCCGTGGTGGGGAAGTTGTTGAAGATGTGACTGGAATGGTTGACGAGGGAAGGGCCGTGAATGTCGTCTATATGGACTTCAGTAAAGCGTTTGACAAAGTCCCTCATGGTAGGCTGGTGAAAAAGGTTGGATCTCATGGGATAAAGGGGGAGGTGGCTAGATGGGTGGAGAACTGGCTTGGTCACAGAAGACAGAGGGTGGTAGTGGAAGGGTCTTTTTCCAGCTGGATGCCTGTGACTAGTGGTGTTCCGCAGGGCTCTGTATTGGGACCTCTGCTGTTTGTGATTTATATAAATGATCTGGAAGAAGGTGTAACTGGGGTGATCAGTAAGTTTGCGGATGACACAAAATTGGCAGGACTTGCAGATAGTGAGGAGCATTGTCAGAGGCTACAGAAGGATATAGATAGGCTGGAAATTTGGGCAAGGAAATGGCAGATGGAGTTCAATCCTGATAAATGCGAAGTGATGCATTTTGGTAGAAATAATGTAGGGAGGAGCTATACGATAAATGGCAGAACCATAAAGGGTGTAGATATGCAGAGGGACCTGGGTGTGCAAGTCCACAGATCCTTGAAGGTGATGTCACAGGTGGAGAAGGTGGTGAAGGCAGCATACGGCATGCTTGCCTTTATAGGACGGGACATAGAGTATAAAAGTTGGGGTCTGATGTTGCAGATGGAGAGAACATTGGTTCGGCCGGATTTGGAATACTGCGTCCAGTTCTGGTCGCCACACTACCAGAAGGATATGGAGGCTTTGGAGAGAGTACAGAGGAGGTTTACCAGGATGTTACCTGGTACGGAGGGGCTTAGTTATGAGGAGAGATTGGATAAACTGGGGTTGTTCTCCCTGGAAAGACGGAGGATGTGGGGAGACTTAATAGAGGTGTATAAAATTTTGAAAGGCATAGATAGGGTGAACGGTGGGAAGCTTTTCCCCAGGTCGGTGGTGACGTTCACAAGGGGTCATAGGTTCAAGGTGAGGGGGGGGTTTAACACAGATATCAGAAGGACATATTACACAGAGGGTGGTGGGGGCCTGGAATGCGCTGCCAGGCAAGGTGGTGGAGGCGGACACACTGGGAACGTTTAAGACTTATCTAGATAGCCATTCAGACGGAATTCCACATTGGCCCAAAGCCTCAGCCCCCCTCCCTGGGTGAGGTGCCCCACAGCCTGAGCCGCCTCGAGGAAATGCCCTCCGTGCCTTTTTCTACCATGCAGAGGCGTTTCCTGTGCGGGCTGCTGCTGCACACCTTCCACTATTCATTGATCCACTGGAGCAAGCTGAGAGGGGTGATTGAAGGCAGCAGTGCTGGTGAGAGATTAATTGAATTGTTTATTTATTTAATTAGTCAGCTAGTGTGTGTATTTTTTTGGCCTTTACTTTAACAGCAGTTTTTCAAGTTTAAAGTGAAAACTAGAAGTGGGCAGCAAAGGAGTCTGGGAAGGGTTTTTTAAGCGCGTGAAGTATAAAAGGTAGGCTGCAGTATACAGCGGGCAGCGTCGGGAGCGGGCAGTGGAGTGTGTGGGAAGCAGAGTGTGAGCTATAAGACTTTGGCTCACAGGGCTTGAGTGTGTGGGAAGCAGAGTGTGAGCTATAAGACTTTGGCTCACAGGGCTTGAGTGTGTGGGAAGCAGAGTGTGAGCTATAAGACTTTGGCTCACAGGGCTTAGGCTGAAAGGGCGAGCAGGGGTGAGTTGAATTCATTTTTGCACTTTCTACCTGGTACTGGCAAGGTATCTAGAGGGGATGGGTGTGCAGGCAGTGCAATGTTCCTCTTGCACTATGTTTGAGGTGAGGGACGACGACAGTGTCCCTACTGATTACACCTGTGGGAAGTGCACCCATCTGCAGCTCCTCCAAAACCGTGTTAGGGAACTGGAGCTGGAGTTGGATGAACTTAGGATCATCAGGGACGCAGAGATGGCCATAGACACAAGCTTTAGGAACACAGTTACTCCGAGGATTGAAAACAGATGGGTGACGGTGAGAGGGGCTGGGAGGAAGCAGTCCGTGCAGGGATCCCCGGTGGTCGTTCCCCTTAGCAACAAGTATTCCGCTTTGGATACGGTTGAGGGGGACGACATACCAGTGGGGAGCCGCAGTGAGAGGATCTCCAGCACTGTGTCCATCTCTGTGGCTCGGGAGGGAAAGGGGGAGAGCGGGAGGGCGATAGTTATTGGGGACTCGTTAGTTAGAGGGATAGATAGGAGGTTCTGTGGCAGCAAAAGAGACTCACGGATGGTATGTTGCCTACCGGATGCCAAGGTCCGTGATGTCTCAGACCGTGTTTTCCAGATTCTGAAGGGGGAGGGGAAACAGTCACAAGTCATGGTGCACATTGGTACCAATGACATAGGTAAGAGAAGGGACAGGGATTTAAAGCAGGAATTTCTGGAGCTGGGCTGGAAGCTGAGAGCCAAGACGAAACATGTGGTCATCTCTGGTACGTTGCCGGTACCACGTGATAGCGAGTTGAGGAACAGGGAGAGAGTGCAGTTAAATATGTGGTTGCAGGGATGGTGTAGGAGGGAGGGTTTCAGATACGTGGATAATTGGAACACGTTCTGGGGAAGGTGGGACCTGTACAAACAGGACGGGGTGCACCTGAACCAGAGGGGCACCAATATCCTCGGAGGGAAATTTGTTACGGCTCTTCAGGGGGGGTTTAAACTAATTTGTCAGGGGAGTGGGAAAGGGAGTTGTAGTCCAGAAGTCAGTGAGGGTGGTGAGGTATTGGGGAAGGTATCAGGGTCAAGGGTGGGTACTGGTAGACAGGAAGGTGGGTTGAAGTGTGTCTACTTCAATGCAAGGAGCATCCGGAACAAGGTAGATAAACTTGGGGCGTGGATTGGTACTTGGGACTACGATGTTGTGGCCATTACGGAGACGTGGGTAGAACAAGGACAGGAATGGTTGTTGGACGTTCCGGGGTATAGATGTTTCACTAAGTGTAGGGAAGCTGGTAAAAGAGGTGGAGGAGTGGCATTGTTAATCAAAGATAGTTTAACGGCTGCGGAAAGGCACTTCGTGGGGGATCTGCACACTGAGGTAATATGGGCTGAAGTTAGAAATAGGAAAGGAGCGGTCACGTTGCTAGGAGTTTACTATAGGCCCCCAAATAGTAATAGAGATGTGGAGGAAGAAATTGCTAAGCAGATTATGGATATGTGTGGGGGTCACAGGGTAGTTGTCATGGGGGACTTTAACTTTCCAAATATTGATTGGAACCTTTGTAGGTCAAATAGTTTGGATGGGGCAGTTTTTGTGCAGTGTGTGCGGGAGGGTTTCCTGACACAATATGTGGATGGGCCGACTAGAGGTGAGGCCACATTGGATTTGGTACTGGGAAATGAACCGGGCCAAGTGTTAGATTTGGTTGTGGGAGAGCAATTTGGAGATAGTGACCACAATTCGGTGTCTTTTGTTATTGCAATGGAGAGGGATAGGGCCGTACGGCAGGGCAAGGTTTACAATTGGGGGAGGGGTAATTATGATGCGATTAGGCAAGAATTTGGGGGCATAAGTTGGGAACAGAAACTGTCAGAGAAAGGAACTAATGAAAAGTGGAACTTTTTCAAAGGAACAAATACTGGATGTCCTTGATAGGTATGTTCCTGTCAGGCAGGGAGGAAATGGCCGAGTGAGGGAACCATGGTTCACAAAAGAGGTGGAATGTCTTGTGAAAAGGAAGAGGGAAGCTTATGTAGGGATGAGGAAACAAGGTTCAGATGGCTCGATTGAGGGTTACAAGTTAGCAAGGAATGAGCTGAAAAAGGGGCTTAGGAGAGCTAGGAGGGGACATGAGAAGTCCTTGGCGGGTCGGATCAAGGAAAACCCAAGGCTTTTGACTCTTATGTGAGGAATAAAAGAATGACCAGGGTGAGGTTAGGGCCGGTCAAGGACAGTAGTGGGAACTTGTGTATGGAGTCAGTAGAGATAGGCGAGGTGATGAATGAATACTTTTCTTCAGTGTTCACCAAGGAGAGGGGCCATGTTTTTGAGGAAGAGAAGGTGTTACAGGCTAATAGGCTGGAGGAAATAGATGTTCGGAGGGAGGATGTCTTGGCAGTTTTGAATAAACTGAAGGTCGATAAGTCCCCTGGGCCTGATGAAATGTATCCTAGGATTCTGTGGGAGGCAAGGGATGAGATTGCAGAGCCTTTGGCGTTGATCTTTGGGTCCTCGCTGTCCACGGGGATGGTGCCAGAGGACTGGAGAATGGCGAATGTTGTTCCTCTGTTTAAGAAAGGGAATAGAAATGACCCTGGTAATTATAGACCGGTTAGTCTTACTTCGGTGGTTGGTAAATTGATGGAAAGGGTCCTTAGGGATGGGATTTACGACCATTTAGAAAGATGCGGATTAATCCGAGATAGTCAGCACGGATTCGTGAAGGGCAAGTCGTGCCTCACAAATTTGATAGAATTTTTTGAGGTGGTAACTAAGTGTGTTGATGAAGGTAGGGCAGTTGATGTCATATACATGGATTTTAGTAAGGCGTTTGATAAGGTCCCCCATGGTCGGCTTATGATGAAAGTGAGGAGGTGTGGGATAGAGGGAAAGTTGGCCGATTGGATAGGTAACTGGCTGTCTGACCGAAGACAGAGGGTGGTGGTCGATGGAAAATTTTCGGATTGGAGGCAGGTTGCTAGCGGTGTGCCGCAGGGATCAGTGCTTGGTCCTCTGCTCTTTGTGATTTTCATTAATGACTTAGAGGAGGGGGCTGAAGGGTGGATCAGTAAATTTGCTGACGACACCAAGATTGGTGGAGTAGTGGATGAGGTGGACGGCTGTTGTAGGCTGCAAAGAGACATAGATAGGATGCAAAGCTGGGCTGAAAAATGGCAAATGGAGTTTAACCCTGATAAATGTGAGGTGATTCATTTTGGGAGGACAAATTTAAATGTGGATTACAGGGTCAAAGGTAGGGTTCTGAAGACTGTGGAGGAACAGAGAGATCTTGGGGTCCATATCCACAGATCTCTAAAGGTTGCCAGTCAAGTGGATAGAGCTGTGAAGAAGGCCTATAGTGTGTTAGCTTTTATTAACAGGGGGTTGGAGTTTAAGAGCCGTGGGGTTATGCTGCAACTGTACAGGACCTTGGTGAGACCACATTTGGAATATTGTGTGCAGTTCTGGTCACCTCACTATAAGAAGGATGTGGAAGCGCTTGAAAGAGTGCAGAGGAGATTTACCAGGATGCTGCCTGGTTTGGAGGGTAGGTCATATGAGGAAAGGTTGAGGGAGCTAAGGCTGTTCTCTCTGGAGCGGAGGAGGCTGAGGGGAGACTTAATAGAGGTGTATAAAATGATGAAGGGGATAGATAGAGTGAACGTTCAAAGACTATTTCCTCGGGTGGATGGAGCTATTACAAGGGGGCATAACTATAGGGTTTGTGGTGGGAGATACAGGACGGATATCAGAGGTAGGTTCTTTACGCAGAGAGTGGTTGGGGTATGGAATGGACTGCCTGCAGTGATAGTGGAGTCAGACACTTTAGAAACATTTAAGTGGTTATTGGATAGGCACATGGAGCACACCAGGATGATAGGGAGTGGGATAGCTTGATCTTGGTTTCAGATAAAGCTCGGCACAACATCGTGGGCCGAAGGGCCTGTTCTGTGCTGTACTGTTCTATGTTCTACTACCGCGCCCTCGCCCAGATACACCTTGCCGGGCAGCAGAGGTCCCCAGTGGAGATCCTTCTACGGAGGGATCTCCCCCAATTACGTCGGGGACCTGGGGTGGAGGGTGTTGCATGCAGCAGTTCTGCACAACCGTAGGATTCACTGGTTCACGGGCTCCGAAGACTGCCCTTTCTGCGGCCTTGTGGAGTCCGTGGACCATGTCTATGTTGAGTGTCTTAGGCTGCACTCCCTTTATGTTTTCCTGAAGAACCTTTTATTGATGTTCTGTTTGCACTTCAGTCCCACGCTCCTGATGTACGGACACCTGGTGCGGAGAGGGGAGGGTCGGGATGGCGACCTCCTCATGAACCTGCTCCTGGGCCTGGCGAAACGTGCCATTTACCGGTCCAGGCAGCGGGCGATCGAGGGGGCCGTCCATCCTGACTGTCTGTCCCTCTACCACAGCTACGTTCGCGGCCAGGTGTCCCTGGAGAGGGAGCATGCAGTGTCCACAGGCGCGGTTGACACCTTCCGTGCCCATTGAGCACCGCAGAGGTTGGGGTGCGTTATTGACCCAAATAATCACATTTTAATTTGATCTTTAAGTTTCCTTTGTACTTTGATTTCTGTTCGGGCTGTTCCCCCTCCTTTTGGGGAGCTGCCCCTTTTACTTTGTCCTGACTTAACCCGAGTTTGTTTATTTGGTTTGACCTTAAAAGAGGGCAACATCTGTGAGTAACACACTTAGAGCTTGCTTGCTGGAGACGCCCGTTTTCTATCGTTTCTGCCGAATTGTTGGCTTCCTGCAAGGAAGGGAGGAGGGAAGGGGGAGGAAGGTGAGCTATCGCCTGCCTGCGGTCCGCTGGAGGGTGCTCTCTCCCTGGAGGGAGAGGGAAAGAGGACACGGAGACACACTCTTTACTTTTTTCCACCTACGGGAGGGAAGACTGCACGGCCTCCTCATATCAACATCAGGGGACTGAGTGGCGCTGATGCCCTCATCAGAAGGTCGGTGCCTGAAAGGGAAGGGGGGGGGGGGGGAGAAAATTTAGACTGTTTTCCATCTGCAGTGGGGGAAGGGGGGGGGGGCGGTGAAGACACCCTGGACTTAGTTTGCACCCAAGAGAGCTGGAAGAGTAAAGTCCCCCTCCCCACTGCTGCTGCCCCCAACACCGGCACTCCCTCCCTCCTGACTGGGACACTGCCCTCCTCAGTGCCCTGTCCCTCGGGTGCGATCTGCACCTGCGTCTGTGCAGATTGCCACTTTACTGAAACCCGGGAATGGCGGTGATCCGCTTTGCGCCCAAAACAGGTGCAACGGTGATTTAAATTGAATTAATGAACTGCCCGCCCAACTTGCAACATTTCCCCCTTTCCCACCACGTTTGCCAATCCGGAACTGCGCCGTAATGGACCTGCTCAATAAAAGTCTGAATCGGGTTCTCCAGCTTCTGAAGAGCACGTTCAGTGTTTCCAACGGTTCTCTGACTCAGATCAGTGGTGTGGGGGGGAGGAGGGTCAGATCTTTCTCTGGTTTGGGGGGGGGGTGGGGGGTAAGAGGAGGAGGAGGACGATCGGTCTGGGTACAGGGGGGGGGAGGAGAAGAGAGAGAAAGTGGGTTGATAAGGGGGACAGTGATATGTGTGGGTAGTGGGGAGGGGTTTGATTCTTTACTCTGTGGTTGGGGTGTGGAATGGACTACCTGCTGTGATAGTGGAGTCAGACACTTTGGGAACATTTAAACGGTTATTGGATAGGCTCATGGAGCACACCAGGATGATAGGGAGTGGGATAGCTTGATCTTGGTTTCAGCTAAAGCTCAGCACAACATCGAGGGCCGAAGGGTCTGTACTGTACTATGTCTTGTATGTTCTACGTAATCCAAGGTTGTCCTCCTCACTATTTACCACAGCACCAATGACAATTTGTTCAATTATATCACAGACCCATCCCTGCTTTCTGTACCTACATTGTCCTTCCCCACAGTGAACACAGATGCAAAATACTAATTTAGTACCTCAAATACATCTTCTGGCTCCACACCCAGGTTGTCTAATGGGCAATTGGTTCCTAACCAACCTACTCTTTGCCTCAATAAGACATTGGGACTCAAGGTTGATGCAGTTTGATGGACAAGTTGTCTCCATTCTGAACAATGGGGAACAAGCCCCTCCCACTCATTGACAACATTGCCCCTTACAAAGATGGTGATCACCCATCCACACATCGCCATCTTTATTGGGGGCAGTCATTAAGATCTCAGGGATCTTTGACCCACTTGATGCAAATGAGGGAATTTTCTTTCTGCACTGTAAAGAAGCGGTGATGAGAGTTCCTGACTGATGGGGAAAGATCACAGACAGCAGTTCTTAAAGGGAAATGGCAACCCTGAAAACACAATCAGCTCTCGATCCTGAATATTAAACTCCAGCCCAGTTAGAGGGATTATTATCAGCAGAAACAAACCTCAAATGTCAATGAATGTGGCTCACTCCTGGATGTGATTAACAGCAGCAGCTACAGCAGAATCCACTCCCTGCACTCACTCGAAGTCGCTGGTGTGTCACCAGGTGGGAGGAGGTAGTGAATCCCTTCCCACACTCTGAGCAGGTGAATGGTCTCTCCCCAGTGTGAAGTCACTGATGTGCTTTGAGGCTGGATCAATGTCTGAAGCTCTTTCCACAGTTAATGCAGCTGAACGGCCTCTCCTCAGTGTGAACTCTGGTGTGTCACAAGGTTGGATGAATTAATGAATCGCTTCCCAAACGGAGCAGGTGAACAGCCTCTCCCCAGTGTGAACTCTCCAGTGTAGTTGTAGGTTACACATCTGGACGAATCCCTTCCCACACACAGCAAGTGTATGGTCTCTCAGTGTGAACTCGCTGGTGTAATGTTAGACAGGATGATTGAGTAAATTCCTTCCAACACATGGGACAGTTGAAGGGTCTCTCCCCAGTGTGGGTGTGTCGATGAGTTTCCAGTTTGGATGGGCAAGTGAATGCTTTCCCACAGTCTCCACAGTTTCTCTATGGTGTCAGTATCATCATGTCTCTCCATATTGAGTGATTAGTTGAAGCCTCATCCACACAAAGAACACATGCACAGATTCACATTGCTGTGAATGGTGTGATGTTTTTTCAGGCTGTGTAACTGGTTAAAGCTCTTTCCACAGTCAGTTCACTGGAACACTCTCACTCAGGTGTGTCTCTCTCTCGGTGCTTTTCCAGTCACACTGAAGTTTGAAATCTTTTCCCGCACTCCACATTCAAAGGCTGATGGTGTTCAGGTGCTGGTGAATTGAGCAACTGTTAAATCTTGGTGTGAAACTTGATTCCATTTTGCTGACTGTAAATCTTCCCCTTCAAATATGCTGCAAAAGGAGTTTACAAAACTACTGTCAGTCCAGGATAGGAATTCTGATCAGACAAGTCTAATTTCAAAAGGAACAACTTTTCTGTTCTTGTTGCCCAAAACAATAAATCTATGTCCCATACACTCTCCCTCCTCCCTGAGTTGAGGGCAGCACGGCGGCACAGTGGTTAGCATTGCTGCCTCACAGCACCAGGGACCCAAGTTTGATTCCCAGCTTGGGTCACTGTCTGTTTGCACATTCTCCCCGTGTCTGCATGGGTTTTCTCCAAGTGCTCTGGTTTCCTCCCACAGTCCAAACAGGTGCAGGTTAGGTGGATTGGCTATGCTAAATTACCCTTAGTGTCAGGGGGACTAGCTAGGGTAAATGCATGGGGTAATGGGGATAGGGCGTGGATGGGATTGTGGTCGGTGCAGACTCGATGGGCCGAATGGCCTCCTTCTGCACTGTTGGATTCTATGAGATCTAAATGAAATGTTGCATATCTTTCATGCATGCTAACAACTAATTTTTCCAAATCACTCCAAGTCCTGTTCTTCCCCATCTCTGGAATCACCTCTAGCATTGCTCAGATTCTGGCTTCCTGCACGTTCCCTATTTTAATCACTCCGCCATTAGTGACTAGACCTTCAGTGCACAAGGATGACTTCTCAAAGAATTCCTACAGTGCAGAAGGAAAGCATTTGGCCCATCAAGTCTGCACCAACTCTGAATATTTTACACCTGATCGATACCTGTAACCCATGTTTTTACCCCATTAATCCACCTTACCTGTACATCTTTGTACACAAAGGGGCAATATAGCATGGCCAATCCCCCCAAGCGTCACATCTTTGGGCGGTGGGAGGAAACCAGAGCACCCAGAGGAAACCCACACAATCACAGGGATAACGTGCAAACTCCACACAGACAGTGACCCAAGGCTGGAATCGAACTTGGGTCCCTGGAGCTGAGAGGCAGTGTTAACCACCCTGATATTAATGGTGTTTTATCAATAGAAGTTGTTGTTGGCTGTAACCCCCAGTTCTGGTTTTCAACAACAGAGTTTGTTATGAAATCAATCTGATTTTTTTTGTCCCCTGTGGGTTATTCATTTGGTTTCACCCCCAAGAAATACGGTGGCTGTGCATGCGTTGTTCCAAATTACCCTCAATAAAGATGGCGGATGCGCATGCACTTTGCAGTATGTGGATCCCTCTAAAGATGGCGGATATTAACTCAGTCCCGAAGCCTTCGGAAGGCACAAGGAATTTGCTTTGCAAATTGAGGCCAACACCGGGTGTTTATAAAGCCTCACCACTCACCCACCAACTCCATTTATGTTTCCGGTTTTATTTCAGGTTCTGGATCCGCACTCGGTCTTTGTAAACACATTCCTCTTAGAGTGAAGGGCAAGGCTGGCAGAAGTCGGGAACCCTGGAGGACTCGGGATATTGAGGCCCTGGTCAAGAAGAAAAAAGAGGCACATGACATGCATAGGGAGCTGGGATCAAGTGAATCCCTTGGCGTATAGGGGGTGTAGGAGTAGAGTTGAGAGAAATCAGGAGGGCAAAAAGGGGACACGAGATTGGTTTGGCAGATAAGGCAAAGGAGAATCCAATAAGCTTCTACAAATACATAAAGGGCAAAAGAGTAACAAGGAAGAGAGTAGGGCCTCTTAAGGATCAACAAGGTCACCTATGTGAGGATCCACAAGAGATGGGTGAATGAATACGAATATTTCTCATCAGTACTTACTGTTGAGAAAAGCATGGAACTTGGGGAAATAAATAGTGATGTCTTGAGGAGCGTACATATTAGAGAAGGTGGTGCTGGAAGTCTTAAAGTGCATCAAGGTAGATAAATCCCCAGGACCTGAAGTGTATCCCAGGACATTGTGCGAGGCTAGGGAGGAAATTGCAGTTCCCCTAGCCGAGATATTTGAATCATCGATAGTCATGGGTGAGGTGCCTGAAGATTGGCAAATGTTGTGCCTTTGTTTAAAAAGGGCTGCAGGGAAAAGCCTGGGAACGACAGGCCAGTGAGCCTCACATCTGTGGTGGGTAAATTGTTGGAAGGTATTTTGATCTAGTCATTTAGAGATGCAAGGACTGATTAGGGACAGTCAACATAGCTTTGTGAGTGGAAAATCATGTCTCACAAACTTGACTGAGTTTTTTGAAGGGGTAACCAAGAAAGTAGATGGGGGGGGTGCAGTTGATGTTGTCTACATGGACTTTAGCAAGGCCTTCGACAAGGTACCGCATGGTAGGTTGTTTTTTTTTAGGTCGTTTTTTTTTAGGTCAAACCAAACCAAGTAAACAAACTCAGATTAAATCAGGACAAAGTAAAAGGGGCAGCTCCCCAAAAAGGAGGGGGAAACACAAGGTTAAATCTCACAGGATCCAGGGCGAGATATCTAAATGGATACAAAATTGGCTTCTGATGGTTGTAGTGAATTGTTTTTCAAACTGGAGGCCTGTAACCAGCGGTGTGCCTCAGGGATCGGTGCTGGGTCCACTGTTATTTGTCATTTATATTAATGATTTGGATGAGAATATAGGCAGCGGGATTAGTAAGTTTGCAGATGACACTAAGATTGGTGGCATAGTGGACAGTGAAGAGTCATCTCCAATTGCAACGGGATCTTGATCAATTGGACCAGGGGGCTGACGAATAGCAGGTGGAGTTTAATTTGGATAAATGCAAGGTGATGCATCTTGGTAGATCGAACCAGGGCAGGACTTACTCAGCTCAGGAGAGTTATAGAACAAAGAGACCTAGGGGTACAAGTTCATAACTCCTTGAAAGTAGAGTCACAGATGGACAGAGTGGTGAAGAAAGCATTTGGCATGCTTGGTTTCATTGGTCAGAACATTGAATGCAGAAGTTGGCACAATTTGCTGAAGTTGTACAAGACATTGGGAAGACCACATTTGGAATACTGTGTACAGTTCTGGTCACCCTATTATAGGAAGGATAATATTAAACTAGAAAGTGTGCAGAGAAGTTTTACAAGGATGCTACCAGGACTTGGTGTGAATTATAAGGAGAGGCTGGATAGAGGGAGGGGAGGGTCGGGAAGGGGAGGCAGGCCCCAGCTCCCCCGCTCTCAGGGCACTGAGCTGTGCCTGCCTCCCCACGGGCAGCACTAACTCCAGGCCCAGGCCCTAGCGGGCGGGAGGGGGTGAAGCAGATCCTTACCTGGGAGGCACTGACACATTTCCCCCAGGGCTGTGCAGGGCAGGGTATCTCAGTGCAGGGGGTCCCGCTCTCTCTGGGCCACAGCCCGAGGCACTGACCAGTCCTTCCGCACCAACCTAACCTGCTGGCACCGGAGAACCTGCTGGCACTGGAGGACCTGCAATTTTCTCCCTAGCCTCCCACTCCTGGGATACACTTCATCAGGTCCTGGGGATTTATCTACCTTGATGCACTTGAAGACTTCCAGCACCTCCTTCTCTGCAGCACTATTTTAACCTCAAACAATGAATATAAAACAACATTAGCTATGGAGATAAATTAATTTTTAAAAAACAAATTATTGCAAGCTGATCTGCTATGTTAAATTTCTCAAAGTTCTCCTGTGGGACTACAGAGATTTAGAAGCTTTTACATTGCCTCCTCTCTCTCCCCTTCCTTGACTCTGGCTGGATTCAATCACAGTCACTGGTTCCTCTCATTCTGTCTCTTCCTGATTCTGAATATTCATCATTTTACAGAATGGTACAGCACAGATGGAAACCATTCAGCTCAGTATGCCTGGAAGATCTATCCAATAAATTCAATAGCCCTGTTGGCAAAGTGAGAACAATAAGGCCACACTTGGAATACTGGGTGCAGTTCTGGTCACCCTATTATAGAAAGGATATTAAACTAGAAAGAGTGCAGAAGAGATTTACTGGGACACTACCAGGACTTGATGGTTTGAGTTATAAGGAGAGGCTGCGACTTTTTTCTCTGGAGCGTAGGAGGCTGAGGGGTGACCTTATAGAGGTCTATAAAATAATGAGGGGCACAGATCAGCGAGATAGTCAATATCTTTTCCCAAAGGTGGGGCAGTCTAAAACTAGAGGGCATAGGTTTAAGGTGAGAGGGGAGAGATACAAAAGGGTCCAGAAGGGCAATTTTTTCACACAGAGGATGGCGAGTGTCTGGAACAAGCTGCCAGAGGTAGTAGCAGAGGAAGGTACAATTTTATCTTTTAAAAAGCATTTAGACAATAACATGGGTACGATGGGTATAGAGGGATATGGGCCAAATGCGGGCAATTGGGACTAGCTTAGGGGTTTTAAAAAGTGCAGCAGGGACAAGTTGGGCCGAAGGGCTGTTTCCAGGCTGTAAACCTCTGACTCTATAAAAATCCCCATTTAAAACCCGCTCGCTCGAGCTCCTTACCGTCTGCCGCAGGCACTGCGCATGCTCCAGCTCCCAAACCAGGATGGGGCCGTTAACCTGGGCCTGTTCCCGGGAGGGAGGGAGGGAGAAGCCCCGCAGCTGCAAACCAGGGAGCTGACAATGATTCTGAAGGGTTTGCGGATCCTCCCCAATCTCCAACCGCCGGCTCCGCTGCTGCGATGTTGACTCCGCCCCCACCAGGTTTTATCTGAGTGTTGGTCCTCCAGCCCCGCCCCTCATTCACTCTGATTGGTCGGAGGACCAGCCGCTCCCGCTCGGTCCCCCAGCCCCGCCCCTCATTCACTCCGATTGGTTGGAGGACCAGCCGCACCCGCTCGGACCTCCAGACCCGCCCCTCATTCACTCTGATTGGTTGGAGGACCAGCCGCACCCGCTCGGACCTCCAGACCCGCCCCTCATTCACTCTGATTGGTTGGACGACCAGACGCTCCCGCTCGGTCCTCCAGCCCTGCCCCCTCTTCCTATTGGTCCGGAGCTGCCGTCAATCAGTCCCCGGGCATTGTGATGTGGAGCATGCGCAGTGTCATTGCTGTCCTTGGCGCTTGTTTGTCCCGGAGAAGCGGAGTCAGCGTTAGGCGGTGGCTGGGAGGATTTGGAAACACTTTGTGGATCCGCAAACCCTTCAGAATCATTGTCAGCTCCCTGGTTTGCAGCTGCGGGGCTTCTCCCTCCCTCCCGGGAACAGGCCCAGGTTAACGGCCCCATCCTGGCTCAGCCACTGGAGGATGGTTCACATCAGAGGATGGGGGAGGGGGACAATAAATAAGAGGTTACACTTTGGCCTCAAATCAATGAGGACTCTGATCTCTGGGAAGGAAGGAAACCCTGGGAGGTGGGCGGGGAGGATTCACAAACACCCGCTGGAGGCCCCAACATCCCCAATAAGACCCATTGGTTTTATTGTCAGTCTGCAGACAGCAGCTGGAGAACTGAACCCAGACAGAGGAGAGGGAGGGAGAAAACTGGGAGTGGAGGAAAGAAATGATGCTGAATGCAAGCAGGCTTTTTCCGCTGAGGCTAGGGCAGAAAAAAACCAGAGGGCATGGGTTAAGGGTGAAAGGAGAAAAGTTTAAAGGGAATATTAGGGGGGGGGGCTTCTTCACGCAGAGAGTGGTGGGAGTGTGGAATGAGCTGCCGGATAAAGTAAATGCGGGGTCACTTTTAACATTTAAGAAAAACTTGGACGGGTTCATGGATGAGAGGGGTGTGGAGGGATATGGTCCAAGTGCAGGTCAGTGGGACTAGGCAAAAAATGGTTCGGCACAGACAAGAAGGGCCAAAAGGCCTGTTTCTGAGCTGTAATTTTCTATGGTGAGATGGGTTTGGATTTCAGCCCAGGGAGGAGGGAGAGTGTGTGGGATGGGGATTTGGGGGAACAAGAGAGGAAAAAATATTCCAGAGAAACAAGAATTGTCTTCACAATTTCTATCCTGGACTGGCAGTGATGACTTTTCTAAACTGTTTTACAGGCTATTGGAAATGGAGGATTTACAGACTGCAACCAACTAAACATCATCTCAATATCTCACAGAGTCATTCAATTCATCAGGGTCTGAATATCATCGGCCTCTGAATGTGGATGGAGAAATGTTTCTCTGTTCTCTCTGTGGGAAAAGATTTTAAACATCAGTGTGACTGGAAAAACACCGAGAGAGACACACACACACAGTGAGAGTGTTCCAGTGAACTGACTGGAAAGTGCTTTAACCAGTTACACAGCCCGGAAAAACATCACACCATTCACAGCGAGGAGAAACTGTACATGTTCTGTATGTGGATGAAACTTCAACTGATCATCCAACCTGGAGAGGCACAAGGACACTGACAACGTGGGGAAACTATGGAAATGTGAGGAATGTGGTAAAGGATTCAAGTATCCATCCCTGTTGGAAAACCATCGACGCATTCACACTGAGGAGAAGCCATTCATCTGCTTTGTGCGTGGGAAGGGATTTACTCAGTTGTCCTGTTTCCAGTCACACCAACAAACTCACACTGAGGAGAAGCCATTCAGCTGCACTTCCTGTGGAAAGAGATTCAGGTCTTAATCCAACCTCAAAGCACACCAGCGAGTTCACACCGGGGAGAGACCATTCAGCTGCTCCGAGTGTGGGGAGGGATTCACTCGATCCTCCCATCTGCTGGAACAGCAGCAAACCCACAGCGAGGAGAGGCCGTTCAGCTGCACCAACTGTAGAAAGAGGTCTTCATCCAATCTCATTGCCCACCAGATTCATTCAGGGAAGACACCGTTCACCTGTTGTGTGTGTGGGAAGGAATACACTCACCCATCCAACCTGCTGATGTCCCAGCAAACTCACACAGGGGAGAGGCCATTCACCTGCTCCGTGTGTGGGAAAGGATTCACTCAGCCATCTAACCTGCTGACACCAGCAAATTCATAAGTAACCGCACGGTTGGATTCAGTTATTTTTGCTGTTGTTAATCACATTTAATACGGATAATCTGATAATATTTGGCTTGCTCCTGCTGACATTAACAAACTGGCCGGCTCTTAAATATCTTGGCAATGTCACAGATTTTCAGAGCTGTAAAGTCCCTGTTTGAAAGCACCATCTGTGATGTTTTCCCTTGATTCAAGAACACCGTCTCCTGGAAGTTCACCTCCAATTCTTCACCATCCTGACTTGGAAATATTTTTGACCATCCTTCATGGTCGCTGGCTCAAAATCCGAGAATTTCATCCCAAATAGCATTGTGGATGCACCTACACCCCAGGGACTGCAGCGGTTCAAGAAAGTAGCTCACCACCTCCATTCTTTAGAACCTGAATATCATCAGCTTTTGAATGTGAAAGGAGAAATATTTGTCTGTTGTGTCTGTGGGAAAAGATTTTAAACGTCAGTATGAGTGGAAAAGCACAGACACACACACACACTCGAGTGACAGTGTTCCACTGAAGTGACTGTGGAACGAGCTTTAACCAGTTACACAGTCTGAAAAAAATCACACCATTCACAGCGGGGAGAAACCGTACACAGGTTGTGTGTGTGGACAAGTCTTCAACTGATTGTCCAACTGGAGAGACACTAAGGACACCGGCACCATGGAGAAACTGTGGAAATGTGGGGATTGTGGGAAAGGATACAGTTACCCTTCTGAACTGGAAATGCATCGATGCGCTCACACTGGGGAGAGGCCGTTCACCTGCTCCACCTGTGGGAAGGGATTCACTCAGTCATCCAGCCTGCTGACACACCAGTATGTTCACACTGATCAGACTCCTTTCAAATGTTCTGACTGTGAGTAGACATTTAAAAGCAAAAAGTATCTGCTGAGGCACCAACACATTCACAGTGAGGAGAAGCCGTTCACCTGCTCCTTGTGTGGGAAGCGATTCACTGCTACATCCAACCTGCAGAAACACCAGCGAGTTCACACTGACAAGAGACCCTTTAAATGTCCAGACTGCGGGAAGTGCTTTAAAACCTCCGGTGAAGTGACGTGTCATCAACGTGTTCACACTGACGAGAGATCATTCAGATGCTCTCACTGTGGGACTGGCTTCAGGCGATCATCTGAACTCACTGTACACCAGCGAATTCACACTGGAGAGAGACCGTACAGCTGCTCTGTGTGTGGGAAGAGCTTCATTCAGTCATACCACCTGCTGAAACACCGGCAAATTCACTCCGATATAAAACCTTTTCAATGTTTTGACTGAGCAGAGCTTTAAAAGCAGAAATGGTCTCATGATGCATCAACGAGTCCACACTGGGGAGAGGCCGTTCACCTGCTGTGTGTGTGGGAAGGGATTCACTCAGTCATCCAGCCTACTGAAACATCAGCAAATTCACTCTGATATAAAACATTCTAAATGTTTTGATTACGAGCAGAATTTTAAAAGCTGCAATGGTCTAATGATACACCAGCAAGTTCATACAGGGGAGAAACTGTTCACCTGTTCCGAGTGCGGGACTGGATCCACTGACTTACAGCAAATGCTGAGACACCAACAACTTCACGAGTGTCTGCAGGGGTTGGATTCAGCTGCTTTTGCTGCTGTTAATCATAATGAGGACTAAATGTATGGGTTAATCCTAAAGTGTGTAAGAAATGTGTTCCAGCCACTCTCTTCCACAGTTCAGAGCTCCTAGACATGGAACAGAAGCTCCTTTACAACTGGGTTTAGAGTCAGGAAAAACAACGGTGAATGCTGGAAACTAGGATTTTAGTCCGGGAGTCAGAGATTACCCAAAAAGGGGGTCGGTGTCATTGGTGATTTTGAAACATTTTGTTCAGAAGCAACAGTTACGAAAGCTTCAAGTTTTTGTGCCCAGATCACCAACAACCCGTCCTGGTCCCTCCAAACTGACGCTACAGTTAAGAAAGCCCACCAACGCCTCTACTTTCTCAGGAGGCTAAGGAAATTCGGCATGTCTGCTCCGACTCTCACCAACGTTTACAGATGCACCATAGAAAGCATCCTCTGTGAATGTATGACAGCTTGATATGGCTCCTGCTCTGACCAAGACTGCAATAAACTACAAAGGGTTGTGTCTGAAACCCAGTCCATCACGCAAACCAGCCTCCTATCCATTGACTCTGTCTACACTTCCCTCTGCCTTAGCAAAGCAGCCGGCATAATCAAGGACCCCACACACCCCAGATATACTCTTTTCCTCCTTCTTCAGTCAGGGAAAAAAATACAAAAATCTGAGGTCATCTTCCAACCGATTCAAGAGCAGCTTCTTCCCTGCTGCTGTCAGACTTTTGAATGGACCTAACTTATGTTAAGTCTCTGCACCCCAGCTATGACTGTAAGACTACATTCGATACCCTCTCTTTCCCTTCTCTATTAACGTCATGCTTTGTCTGTATAGCGCAAGAAAAAGTACTTTTCACTGTATACTAATAAACCTGTTGGACTTTAACCTGGTGTTGTTAAACTTCTTACTGTGTTTACCCCAGTCCAACGCCGACATCTCCACATCAGTACTAATACATGTGACAGTAATAAATCAATTTTTTTAAAAAATGGTATATTAGTTAAATAGGCAGAAAAGACAAATGAGCCATAACAAGTGAGAACAGTTTACTGATCCCGGATCAGCGGGATGCTGAGCTCTGTGTTTGGAGGTGACAGTCTCCCCGGAATGGTTTCCTGGTCCCGGATCAGACACTCGGACGGACGAAGCTGATCTCTGCCGCTGGAGATGACGGTCTCTTCGGATCTCACTCCTCTGGATCCAGTCAAAGTGTTTGGTGTCTGTCTGAATCCAGCACGGATCACTTTGAAAAACTCTTTCCTGTCCAAAGTGATTTTCCCTCTCGAGCCTGTTTAACCTTCACTCAGACAGTTGGTTAATGTCCAGGTCATAAGATCCAACCTTATCCGGTTTAGAAATGTCTTGTGTCAGGGTTTATGACAGAGACATGTCCTGGATAGAGATAACAAGTCTGTCCTGTGTTTGTCACCCAGCAAGCTGCTATGGAAGCTTTCTTCATAAGAGAGTGAGCTGTTTCTATTAATAGTCAATAAATTTCTTGACATTTTATAAAGACTTTATTCGATGGTGATTTTTTTACAAAACAAGCCCTGAAATCAGAGATAGGTGTAAAACTGCAATCTGTTCCTGACTGAAAGTGAAGTTTCCAGTCTGAAAATGTCTTTGATTTGAAGTTTCCGAGTGTTTATATAATATTCCTGAGTTTTCCCAGGTAAGGCAGTGACAACAACAACTGGCATTTACCCGTTAACAGATTAAAATGACCGAGACTTCACAGAGGCTCAGAAAGGTCAGGAGAGGGATGATGGAGAAATTGTCATTTACCAAAGGCGTGGGAAGTTTGTCAAAATATTAATTTCCTTTTTAACTCATAATAAATCCAATGTACTGTTTGGAACCACATCCAGGGTTAGGGTGAGGTATTAGTTAAGGTGAGATATTAGGGAGGGTGAGGTGTTGGTTCGAGTGAGGTGTTGGTTCGAGTGAGGTGTTGGTTCGAGTGAAGTGTTAGGGTTCGGATTCGGGGTGTAGGTTGGGATCTTGCTGTTTGGAGCTGATCATGCAGATAAAGATTGGGATCTTGCTGTGTCTGTGTGTGGTTCCAGTAAGGTTTATATTGTCTGTTTCAGGACCAGATTCTTGTTTCCCAAACGTTAAGTAACAGATATTTGTTTGTGGGGTTGTTTGATTTGGAACAGTACACTTGGCTGTTCAGGTTTATACAATATCATGGTTGTTCTTTTTTTGTAATTGATAAAAATTATGCTAATTTTCTTATTATATGTTAATTGTGTTCTTAAATAAGATTTGACATTGTTTATAATGGGATTGTGAAAACCACATTGTGTTGTTCCCATGTGATTCTGTGGTTTCTGAGAGCAGGTCTTCCTGTGTTCGGATATTCTGTTGGTTTCAGGATGTTTCAGTGTTTACATGTCCTACAATTTCCTTCAATTCAATGTTGTTTTTCATCAGTCCCTGATGTGGAAATCAAATTGTGGCTTCAACCCTCAGTAAATGGGTGCACTATGTTTGTGTGTGTGTGGCTGTGTGAGAGTGTCAGGTTGGGTGTGTCATTGTGGGGGGTTGTCTGTCCCTATCTCTCTCTCTCTCTGTTGGTTTGAAGGAACCTTCGCTAACTGGTGTCTGGTGTTTTCTTCATAAAATCCCGACAGTACAGGAGGAGGCCATTCAGCCCATTGAGCCTGCACTGACAACAATCCCATCCTATCCCCGTAACCTCACATCTATTTACCTTGCCAATCTCCCTGAAATTAGGGTCGATTTAGCATGGCCCAATCAACCTAACCAGCACATCTTTGGACTGTGGGAGGAGACCGGAGCAGCCGGAGGAAACCCACGCAGGCACAGGGAGAATGTACAAATTTTGCACAGACAATGACCCAAGCCGGGAATCGAATCCGGGTCCCTGGCGCTGTGATGCAGCAGTGCTAACTACTGTGCCACCGTGCTGCCCTTGTGTTAGTATGTCTTGTGTTAGCTTAAACACTGCAGTTTGGAGAGGAAAGGGAGGCTGGAGATGGGGAGTAGATTGTAAGGAAGTGGGGTCAAGACATTGTTTTTTGACAAGGGTGTGCTGGTGGCAAATTTGAAAGAGGGACAGTACCTGAGAGAATCATTGACAATGTCCGCGGACACAGGGAAGTAGGAGATCAGTAGTTTAGTGGGAATAGGGTCGATGGAGCAGGAGGTGGGGCTCATGGGCAAAATGAGCCCGAAGAGGCCCAATAGAAGAGAAACTAGAGAAAGATGTGGGTTCAGGGCTCAGGAAAGGTTGAAATTTAGACAGAGTTTGGCCTTGTGGAAGGGAGGGAATCAGCAGAGGCAGCTGATCAGATTGTCTCAATCTTAGTGACAAAGAAGCTCCATGAAATCCTCATACTCCACCTGTCTGCGTGGGTTTCCCCGGGTGATCTAGTTTCCTCCCACAGTCCAAAGATGTGTGGGTTAAGTGGATTGGCCATGTTAAATTGCTACTTAGTGTCCAAAATGTGTATCTTAGAGGGATTAGCCATGGTAGACTTGCGGGGTTATGGGTATTGGGCAGGGGTGGGTGTGGACTTGGGTAAGAAGCTCTTTTGGACAGTTGGTGCAGACTCCATGGGCCAAATGGCCTCCTTCTGCATTGTAGGGATTCTTACATATATTCTAACAGTCTAACTTGTTGGAGATGAGGATTGGGGAGACAGGGGAGTGGGAGAGCCCTTCAAAAGGATCTGAATTGCGAAAGAGATATCGAAAAGATTCAACACCATACGTATATTCAACACAAAACTGATTTATTTGCCTTTTAGTGAGAATATTAGCCCCTGTAAGTGGCTGGGGTTTATTACCAGTGTAAACAGACCCTAATGAACATGGTTTAGTCCTGAATGTCACTGACAGCAAAGTTCAATCACTACAGTTACTTGTGAAGTCTCTGGTGTCTGAGCAGGTGCGATGAAGTCATGAATCTCTTCCCACATTCAGAGCAAGTGAATGGTCTCTCCCCGGTGTGAATTCTCTGGTGTGCAGTGAGTTGAGAAGATTGCCTGAACCCAGTCCCACAGTGAGAGCACCTGAATGGTCTCTCCTCAGTGTGAATACGTTGATGGAACATCAATTCCCCAGAACTTTTATCGCACTTCCCACAGTCTGGGCATTTAAAAGGTCTCTCGTCATTGTGAACTCGCTGGTGTGTCAGCAGAATGGTTGATGTAGTAAATCCCTTCCCACACTCACAGCAGGTGAATGGCCTCACCGCAGAGTGAACTCTCTGGTGTTTCAGCAGGCCAGATGACTGAGTGAATCCTTTCCCACACACAGAGCAGGTAAACAGCCTTTCCCCAGAGTGGATTCGCTGGTGTTTCAGCAGGTCTGATGACTGGGTGAATCCCTTCCCACAGTTGGAGCAGGTGAACGGCCTCTCCCCAGTGTGAATTCACTGATGTACAGTGAGCACAGATGATTGCCTGAACCCAGTCCCACAGTGAGAGCACCTGAATGGTCTCTCCCCTGTGTGAACTCGCTGATGTACAATGAGTTGAGATGATCGTCTGAACCCAGTCCCACAGTGAGAGCACATGAACGGTTTCTCATCAGTGTGAAGACGTTGATGGGACATCAGTACCCCAGAACTTTTAAAACACCTCCCACAGGCTGGACATTTAAAAGGTCTTTCGTCAGTGTGAACTCGCTGGTGACTCAACAGTTCGGCTGAAATACTGAATCCTTTCCCACAGTCGGAACAGGTGAATGGTCTCTCACTGGAGTGAACTCGCTGGTGTTTGGAAAGGTCGGATGACTGAATGAACCCCTTCCCACACACAGAACAGGTGAAAGGCCTCTCCCCAGTGTGGCTGCGCCGATGCGTTTCCAGTTTGGACGGGGAAATGAATCCTTTCCCACAGTCCTCGCATTTCCATAGTTTCTCCATAGTTTGACTGCACTTGTGGTTTGACAGGCCAGGTGATTGGCTGAAGCCTTGTGCACACACATAACATGTGTAGGGCTTCTCTCCACTGTGAACGGTGCTTTTTCCTTCCATGTTTAAAATCTGATGATATTCAGTTCAGAATAAATTGAGCGACTCTGTCCAATACTGATGTTATCTTTTGTTCGAGCTTCTGGACTGCAATTCCCCTGTGAAATTGATTTAAAACACAAAAAAAGGGAGTGAGAGAAAACCATTAAAACACAAAGGCAGATTGTGAAATTGAGCTGAATGAATCTAGTAATTTGTGGGTCCGGCTCTTGGAAAAAGTGGTTGAGGCAGAGTCCTTGAATAAGCTTAAGGCAGAACTGGATAGATTCTTGATAAGCAAGGGGGTGGAAGGTTATCGGGAGTAGGCAGGAATGTGAAGTTGAGGTGAAAATTAGATCAGCCTCGGGGTGGAGCAGACTTGAGGGACCAAGTGGCCTGCTCCTGCTCCTAATTTGTATGTAAAAAGTACAGGGGATGTGAGGAAGCATGCTTTTACACAGCAAGTGGCAATGACCTGAAACTTGCTGCTTACGAGTTGGGTGGAAGTGGACACGATGAATAATTTCAAAATGAAATTGGATAGACACTAGACGGAAATAAAGCTGCAAAGATATGAGGATTGAGCCGAGGAATGGGACTGACTGGCTTGCTGTCGACAGCTTGCATGGATCCAATGGGCTGAATGGCCTCTGCACCAGAATGGCACTTTCTTGTAATCTCACCTAATTTAATCCTGGGAGTTCAGATATCACTCAGGTACATCTGTTCTACGCTCTCTCCAGGGCCATTATGTCCTGTTGCCCGGAACTGAGCACAGTTCTCCAGATGTGGTCTAACCAGGGTTTGTGAATCCCGGGGCCTTTCCAGTCACACTGAAACCCAAAATCTTCGCTCACAGACACAATCAACAAAACTGTTACCTTCCACATTCAGATGCTGCTGATATTCAGGTTCTGATGTATTGAGTGACGCCATTAGATCACGATGTGATGTTTGATTTGAGTTTCCCATATGTCAATTCTCCACTTCCAGCACTCTGTAAATTTACAGAAACCATCACAGTTAGTCCAGGATAGAAATTCACAACATTCTCTCCTCCGAGTTGCCAAATGTGATTAAATGTTTTCCTGGAGGTTTTATCACGTCTTTTCTATTGTGCCCATCCTCCAATCACTAATCAGTCAAGACATCCTTCCCCACTGCCTTCCTGGGCCAATTGGAAAGCAAAAAAGACTCCTTACCTTACAGCATAATGATTGACAGTGAGGCAAACAACTTTTATCCATTTTCAATATTTTTATATCCGGTGAAGAGAAATGTTCAAAGGAAAATGATAACAAAAGATATATTTTTTAATGTCCTGAATGTTTTAGAGACTGAGGTTTGAATCCCACTACAGCAGATGCTGAAATTTGAACTCAATAAAAATCTGGAATTGAAAGTCTAATGATGACCATGAAACCATTGTCAATTGTTGTAAAAAGCCAACTGGTTCACTCATGTCCTTGAGCCAAGGAAATCTGCTACCTTACCTGGTCAGGTCTATATGTGATTTCAGATCCACAGCAGTGTGGTTGGTTGACTCTTAAAATGCCCCGTGAAGTGCACTCAGTTCAAGGGCAAATAAAGATGGGCAATAGATGCTGTCCCAGCCAGTGGCAGCCACATTCCCTGAATGCATTGGGAAACAAATCTCCCATCTTTATCTGGTCTGGCCTAAATATGACTCCAAACTACAGAGATGTGGTTGACTCTTAAAATTCCCTGTGAGATGGTCTGGCAAGCTACTCAGTTGAAGGACAATGAGGGATGGGCAAGTCCAGCCAGCGACTCCCACATTCCCTGAATGAATAAAAAAATTCCTGGAGACTCCAGTCCAATCCGGGAGAGTTGGTAACTGGGCCAGGCTCACAGCGCATGCGCCCTGCTGTACATTGTTCCTGTAAAGATGGCGGCCGCTGACCCGGGCCTGGAGCCGCTCAGCTCCGACTCTATTCGGTACCAACTGAAGCGGGACCGGGAACATTTTATTCTGGATTGAAGACTCTAGGGGATATTTATGAAGCCTCCCAGCCCACTCCGCTGCTTCTATCCCTCCCCGGTCACCCAGCGGCTCCATTACTGAACCTCACTCCATTGTTTCTTTCCGGCTCCTCGCAGCTCCAGTCACAGTCCGGACTGCGCATGCTCCGGTCAGAGCCAGGTACCGCGTTTGCGCAAGGCGGTGCCGTAATGTGGATAGGGCACATTCTCACCCGCAGAGAATGTTGGGTAATCACCCCGCCATTCACACTGGTTTTGTTAAATAGAAAATATGGTTTGCGATCCGAATATGATTGGTACCATTGGGCCACAATAACAAATGTATTAAATCGATTGATATGGAATGAAGGACTGATATAGTAACTAAGGACTGGGATGGCACAGTGGCAAGCGCTGCTGTCTCACAGCGCCAGGGACTCAGGTTCAATTCTAACAAATGTATTAAATCGATTGATATGGAATGAAGGACTGATATAGTAACTAAGGACTGGGGTGGCACAGTGGCAAGCACTGCTGTCTCACAGCACCAGGGAACCAGGTTCAATTCTGGCCTCGGGTCACTGTCTGTGTGGACTTTGCATGTTCTCCCCATGTCTGTGCGGGTTTCCTCCGGGTGCTCTGGTTTCCTCCCACAGTCCAAAGATGTGCAGGTTAGGTTAATTGGCTATGCTAAAATGCCCCTTAGTGTCAGGGGGATTAGCAGGGTGAATAGTTGGAGTTATGGGGATGGTGCACGGGTAGGATTGTTGTCGGCGTAGGCTTAATGGGCTGAATGGCCTCCTTCCACACTGTAGGAATTCTATGAATCTATGAGCATAGACTCTCCACCATAGTTCGGTCCTGAGTCTGATTGACAACAGAACAAACATCTACAGTTAGAAGTGAATGCATCATGGTCTCAGCCCCATAGACAGAACAGTTAAACTGCCCCTCGCCAATAAGAATGCTGACATTTGATCAAATGTTTCAGGACACTAAGGGGCAATTTTAGCATGGCCAATCAACCTAACCCGCACATCTTTGGACTGTGGGAGGAAACCGGAGCATCCGGAGGAAACCCACGCAGACATGAGGAGAATGTACAAAATCAGAGTATTAGCCACTGAGGAAAACTAAGGAAACCCCTTTGCACATGTGAAGTGTCTGAGTGTTGTCCCTCTAGTCTAACTGTGTTGTTCTATCAGTAAATGAGACGACTGAGTGAATCCATTTCCACATTCAACTGGGAAATAATCTTTTGATGATGGGATTTTACCCAAAGGTTTACAGCTCAAGCAGTAATCTCACACCTTCTGATGATATGTTCAGCATTCTTTGTGCTCTCCAGTCAAAGACAAGTAAAATATTGCAGATGCTGGAAATCATAGAAACCCTACATACAGAAAGAGGCCATTCGGCCCATCGAGTCTGCACCGACCACAATCCCACCCAGGCCCAACCACCATATCCCTACATATTGTACCCACTAATCCCTCTAATCTACGCATCTCAGGACACTAAGGGGCAATTTTAGCATGGCCAATCAACCTAACCCGCACATCTTTGGACTGTGGGAGGAAACCGGAGCATCCGGAGGAAACCCACGCAGACATGAGGAGAATGTAAACTCCACACAGACAGTGACCCAAGCCGGGAATCGAACCCAGGTCCCTGGAGCTGTGAAGCAGCGGTGCTAACCACTGTGCTACCGTGCCGCCCAAAATATAAATCAAAATGTAAAATTCTGGAAATACTCAGCAGATCTAGTCGCATCTGTAGAGCAAGAAACAGAGTTTGCATTTTAGGCCCATGACCATTCAACACCCAGGCCTGAAAATTAGCGCACTTTCTCCTACCATAGATAGGCTATTATTTCCAGCATTTTCTGTTTTTATTTCTCATCTGTCTGAGAGTGGAAACATCTTGCACTTGTCTACTGTGTCCAACCTTTTCATAATCTTAAAAGATCAGATCATCCTCACTCCCTTTTCCAGAGAAAATATTTACAGACTGTCCAGTCTTTCTTGCTGGGTATAACTGCCTGTTCAGGCATCTTTCTAGTCTATTTTCCTGCATCTTCTCCAGTCCTTCGAGACCCATTTTATAATATGGAGACTGGAGACATCAGCTAATCTGAGCAGCAAACTCACTATTGTCCCCAAATGCCTGCATGTTGAAGTATTTTAGCCATTTTCCAATCAGCTGAATATGAGATGGGATGGAATAAACAGATTCAACAAGTCAGTCTGTAACACTGTGGAGCACTGTGAAGTTTCAGTATTAAAAATCAGAAAATGCTGGAGTTAGTAATCCATATTTTTCCGAGTATCAGTTGATTGTGTTCCAGATTATTGGTTTCATTTTCCCCACTGCTGATGTTAAGCTGATTGTTCTGTAATTGTTGTGTTTTTGAACAGGGATGTAACATTTACAATCTCTCAGTCCTTTATCACCACTACTCTATAAAGATTGGAAGGTTGTGGCCAGAGCTCCACAAACTCCATGTGAAGGACAGTGTGTGTCAGAGTGCAGCAGTCCGTCAATGTCAGACTGCAGTGTCAGCCTAGATAATGTGCTCAGCTTGATGAGTATTTCCTGTTGTTATTGATGTGGATCATTCAGAAACAATGGATTCTGATGATGTCATCCAGTCCTGCTGCAATGATGTCATAGAGACTATTACATCACAGCGGAGACTGAGTGGTGAAAACAGTTTTGTTCCAGACGGCAGCAAGTTCATTACTGATAGATCTGGAAATGAGAAGACTGGGAATGAAAGCATCCCAAGGTATTTCAGAGGAGTTTCATAAAGAAAAAAATGACAATGGTTAGCACTGTTGCCTCATAGCGCTAGGGACCCAGGTTTAATTCAGGCCTTGGGTGACTATCTGTCTGGAGTTTGAACACTCTCCCCATGTCTGTGTGGGTTTCCTCTGAGTGCTTGGATTTCCTCTCACAGTCCAAAGATGTGCAGGTTAGGTTGATTGGCTATGCTAAATTGCCCCTTAGTGTCCCAAGCTGTGCAGGTTAGATGGATTAGAAATGGTAAATGTGTTACAGGAATAGGGTGAGGGCCTGGGTATGATTCCCTTTCAGAATATCGGTACAGACTCGATAGGCCAAATGGCCTCTTCTGCATTGTAGGGATTCTATGAATGACAGAGCATAATATTAGGATGAATGGACAAAAGCCTGATTGAGAGGCAGATCCTGAATTACGAGAGAGAGATGGACAGTTTAGGGAGGGTATTTCAGAGTTTCACACTCAGACCCTGCCACCAATGGTGGTGTAATTAAAATGTGGAGATGCAGGCATTGGACTGGGGTAAGCACAGTAAGAAGTCAGTTGTCAGAAGTCAGTAAGAAGGTGTTGTGAGACTTCTTACGGTGTAATTAAAACCATGGATGCGCAAGAGGCCTGAATGAGAAGAGTGCAGATATCTGGGGGCCAAGCTAAATTGCCCCTTAGCGTCCCAAGATGTGTAGGTTAGAGAGATTTAGAACATAAGAAATAGGAGCAGGAGTAGGCCATCTAGCCCCTCGAGCCTGCCCCGCCATTCAATAAGATCATGGCTGATCTGACGTGGATCAGTACCACTTACCCGCCTGATCCCCATAACCCTTAATTCCCTTACCGATCAGGAATCCATCCATCCGCGCTTTAAACATATTCAGCGAGGTAGCCTCCACCACCTCAGTGGGCAGAGAATTCCAGAGATTCACCACCCTCTGGGAGAAGAAGTTCCTCCTCAACTCTGTCTTAAACCGACCCCCCTTTATTTTGAGGCTGTGTCCTCTAGTTTTAACTTCCTTACTAAGTGGAAAGAATTTGCAGGGTAAATATTTGGGGTTATGGGAAACAGGTCTGTGCGTGGTTGCCCTGAGTGTCGGGGGGATTATGTGAGGTTACAAGGATAGGACCTGGGTGGGATTGTTATAGGTGCAGACTTGATGGGCCGAATGGGCTCCTTCTGCATTTCAGGGATTCTATTCTATGATCTCAGGGAATTGTGAAATTGGAGATTACTGAGATAGGGAGGGATAAGGTCATGGAGGAATTTGAAAATAAGGATGTGAATTTTAAAATCGAGGCGTGACTTGACTTAAAGCCGGTGTAGGTCAGTAAGCAAGGCAGGGGTGGGGGGAGATGGGTGAATGGGATTTGGTGTGAGAAAGCCGGCAGGCAGCAGAGTTTTGGATGATCTCACGTTTCCATGTGGGAGTGGGGTGAATGTGAGAGGCTGCTCAGAAATGTACTGGAATCATCAAGTCTAAAGGTAACACAGGCTTGGGTGAGGGTTTCAGCAGCAGATGAGCTGAGGTAGGGTGGAGATTGCTGACATTATGGAGATTGAAATATTTGGTATTAGTGATGGTGTGGATATGTGGTCAGAAACTCATCCTGTTGTTAAATCTGACACCAAGATCTGAATTTTCCATCTGTCGGGCACATTCACACGGGAGAGCCTGGAAGTGGGTGCAATCGGCCCCGGAATGAGATTTCAGACTGGCTGGCCAATTAATGATCAGTCAGTGTGAAATGCATGCTGGGAAAGGCTCAGTGCTACCGGGGAGGGAGGGAAGGGGATGGGCACTGAGGAAAGCGAGGGTGCTGTTGGCATTTCCAATACGCTCCCTCAGGGGGACAGCTGCTGCGGAGCCTGTCTCACAGCTACTGACCTGTAAAAAATAAACTGCGATGGAGCTCCTCACACTTGTTGGGGGTGAGGATGGCAGAGACGGGGAGAGGGAGAACCTTTCAAAAGGAATTAACTTCTGTTAGTGATGTTAAAAAGACACTACACACTGTGTTTAACACAAAGCTGATTTATTTGTCTCTTATCCAGAATATTTACACCTGGTGTTTATTAATATCAGCAGGACCAGACTCCAGTGAATAATCTTCAGACCTGCAGGTGATTAACAGCAAAACCCAATCACTATAGTTACTTGTGACCTTGCTGGTGTCTCAGCAGATGGGATGACTGAGTGAATCCCCTCCCACACGCAGAGCAGGAGAACGGTTTCTCCCCGGTGTGAATGCGCCGGTGTTTCAGCAGATTGGATGAATCACTGAATCCCTTCCCACACTCAGAGCAGCTGAGCGGCCTCTCCCCAGTGTGAATTCTCTGGTGTACAGTGAGCTGAGATGATTTCCTGAACCCAGTTCCACAACGAGAGCATCTGAACGGTCTCTCGTCAGTGTGAATACGTTGATGGGTCACCAGTTCCCCAGAACTTTTAAAGCACTTCCCACAATCCAGGCATTTAAATGGTCTCGCGTCAGAGTGAACCCGTTGATGGGATGTCAGCTCCACAGAACTTTTAAAGCACTTCTCACAGTTCAGGCATTTAAAAGGTCTCTCATCAGTGTGAACTCGCTGATGTTTCAGTCGGTGAGATGACTGAGTGAATCCCTTCCCACACACAGAGCAGGAAAATGGTTTCTCCCCAGTGTGGATTCGCTGGTGTTTCAGCAGATCAGATAACTGAATGAATCCATTCCCACAATCGGAGCAGGTAAATGATCTCTCTCCAGTGTGAATTCGCTGATGTGTCATCAGGTGGGATGACTGAGTGAATCCCTTCCAACACACAGAGCAGGTGAATGGCCTTTCCCCAGTGTGACCACGTTGGTGTCCTAACAGATTGGATAACTGAGTGAATCCCTTTCCACAATCAGAACATGTGAATGGTCTCTCCCCATTGTGATCTCGCTGGTGTTTTAGCAGACTGGATGACTGAGTGAATCCCTTCCCACACTGAGGGCAGGTGAATGGTCTCTCCCCAGTGTGACTGCGTCGATGAGTTTCCAGGTCAGATGGATAACTAAACGCTTTCCCACAATCCCCACATTTCCACAGCTTCTCCCCAGTGTGACTGTGCTTGTGTCTCGACAGGCCAGATGATCGACTGAAGCCTTGTCCACACACACAACACGTGTATGGTTTCTCCTCACTGTGAACAGTGCTTTTTCCTTCCATGTTTAATATTCAATGATATTCAAGTTACGATAAATTATACACCTCTGTCAGCTCCTGGTGTGATGTTTGGTTTCAGTTTCCTAACTGTAAATCCTCCTCTTCTAAAACCCTGTGAAATTGATTTAAAACAAAAAAACAGGAGTGAGAGAGAACCCACAAAAACACAAAGACAGCTTGTGAAATTGAGCTGAATGAATCTGGTCATTTGTCTGATACTAATGAACAGTGCTGGATTATCATAAAAACCCAGCTGATTCACTAATGTCCATCAGGGAAAGGAAACTACCACCCAGTCTGGGTCTGTACAGACTCAGGCCTCTACTTAAGGAGAGTTCAAGACAGTGGGAGAGAATGGGGAGTGATGCAAGAGGTGAGGTTGTGGGGGGATGGGGGAGGTGCTGGTGATGGCAGGAGGAGAGGTTGTGGGGGGATGGGGGAGGTGCTGGTGATGGCAGGAGGTGAGGTTGTGGGGGGGTGGGGGAGGTGCTGGTGATGGCAGGAGGAGAGGTTGTGGGGGGATGGGGGAGGTGCTGGTGATGGCAGGAGGAGAGGTTGTGGGGGGGTGGGGGAGGTGCTGGTGATGGCAGGAGGTGAGGTTGTGGGGGGATGGGGGAGGTGCTGGTGATGGCAGGAGGAGAGGGATTTTACACATCTATAACTCAGCTGGAGCTTTGACAGAATCTCCCAAACCCTCAACTTCCACCACCTGGAAGGACCAGGATCACAAGTGTGAATCAACACCTCGAAATTCACCTTCAAGTCTCACACACTAGGGGATTTTCACAGTAACTTCATCGCAGTGTTAATATAAGCCTACTCGTGACATGATAAACTTTTTAAAAAAACGTTAAACACACTGTCCTGACTTGTCTGACATCCAGTACTGGATGAACAGATATTTTATATATTGGGAAGACTGAAGCCACTGGTTTCAGTCTTTGCTACAAACTTCACTCCCCAGCCACCGACTCCATCTCTCTCCCTGATAATTGTCCGAGGCTGAACATGATTGTTCACAACCATGGTGACATGTTTCACCTCAGGAATTAGGAGTCGGCCATTCGGCCCATCAGGTCTTTCACTTCTGTCAATGTTTCAAGTCTGGATGACCGTTCTCCAAACAGTCATTCAGACTCGAAACGTTGGCTCTATTCTCTCTCCAAAGATGCTGTCAGACATGCTGAGATTTTCCAGCACTTTGTTTTTGTTAAACATTCACTTGATTGCAGTTTGGTGTGGGTAAATCCTCCCCTTCTAACCCATGTAAAATGAGTTTCCAAAACCCATCACTCTCAGTCCAGGATAGAAATTCACAACATTGTGTCTGCCTGCTTTCCGGCTCAGGATTACTTAAGCTGGGACACATTTTCATTGGAAGCAGATGAGAAAATGTTCACTCGGCTGACTCCTGTGATGAGGGGGTTTGGCTTCTGAGGAAAGGTGGAACAGGTTGGGTCTTTACCCATTGGAATTCAGAAGAATGAGTGGTGATCTTGGTGAAGCATATTAGATCCTGGGGGAGCTTGACTGGGTCGATTCTGAGAGGATGTTTCCCCTCATGGGGTAATATCGAATTATGGAACAGTTAAAAAATAAGAGGTCTCTCAGTTTACACCATGAGGAGAAACGTATTCTTTATGAAGATCATTAGTCTTTGGAAATCCCTTCTCCAGTAAGTAGGAGGCTTGGTCATTTAATACATTTAAGGCTGTGTTAAGTTCATAAGATATTGGAGCAGAATTAGGGCATTCGGCCCATCGAGTCTGCTCTGCCATTCGACCATGGCTGATATGCTCCTCATTCCCATTTTCCTGCCTTCTCCCCATAACCAGTTAAAAATCTGTCTAACTCCTCCTTAAATTTACTCACTGTCCCAGCATCCAACGCACTTCGGGGCAGCGAATTCCAGATTCACAACCCTTTGGGAGAAGTAGTTTCTCCTCAACTCTGTTTTAAATTTGCTGCCCCTTATCCTAAAGACTATGAGCTCTCATCCTAGAATGCCCCACAAGAGGAAGCATCCACTCCACGTCTACTTTATCCAGACCTTTTATCATCTTGTACACCTCAATTTGATCTCCCCTCATTCTTCTAAATTCCAGAGAGTATAGGCCTATATCTCTTCATACGACAAACCCGAAATCTCTGGAATCGATCTCGTGAACCTCCTCTGAACTGCCTCCAAAGCCACGACATCTTTCCTCAAATAAAGGGACCAAAACTATGCACAATACTCCAGGTGCGGCCTCACCAATGCCTTGTATAGTTCCTTACATTTATATTCTAATCCTTTAGCTATAAATGCCAACATTCCATTCACTTTCTTTACAATCTGCTGTTCCTGCATGCTGGTTTCCTGTGACTGGTGAATGAGGACACCCAGATCCTTCTGCACTGGAGCACCCCGAAGTCTCTCCCCATTTAGATAATAAGTCGCCTTCCCAACACTCCAGCCCAGGCAACATGCTGGTGACCCTCCTCTGCACTCTTTCTCGTGCAATCACATCCTTCCTATAGTGTTCCTCAGTGTTAGAGAACATAGAACAGTACAGCACAGAACAGGCCCTTCGGCCCACGATGTTGTGCCGAGCTTTATCTGAAACCAAGATCAAGCTATCCCACTCCCTATCATCCTGGTGTGCTCCATGTGCCTATCCAATAACCGCTTAAATGTTCCTAAAGTGTCTGACTCCACTATCACTGCAGGCAGTCCATTCCACACCCCAACCACTCTGTGCGTAAAGAACCTACCTCTGATATCCTTCCTGTATCTCCCACCACGAACCCTATAGTTATGCCCCCTTGTAATAGCTCCATCCACCCGAGGAAATAGTCTTTGAACGTTCACTCGATCTATCCCCTTCATCATTTTATAAACCTCTATTAAGTCTTCCCTCAGCCTCCTCCGCTCCAGAGAGAACAGCCCTAGCTCCCGCAACCTTTCCTCATAACACCTACCCTCCAAACCAGGCAGCATCCTGGTAAATCTCCTCACTCTCTCCAGCGCTTCCACATCCTTCCTATAGTGAGGTGACCAGAACTGCACACAATACTCCAAATGTGGTCTCACCAAGGTCCTGTACAGTTGCAGCATAACCCCACGGCTCTTAAACTCCAACCCCCTGTTAATAAAAGCTAACACACTATAGGCCTTCTTCACAGCTCTATCCACTTGACTGGCAACCTTTAGAGATCTGTGGATATGGACCCCAAGATCTCTCTGTTCCTCCACAGTCTTCAGAACCCTACCTTTGACCCTGTAATCCACATTTAAATTAGTCCTACCAAAATGAATCACCTCACATTTATCAGGGTTAAACTCCATTTGCCATTTTTCAGCCCAGCTTTGCATCCTATCTATGTCTCTTTGCAGCCTACAACAGCCCTCCACCTCATCCACTACTCCACCAATCTTGGTGTCATCAGCAAATTTACTGATCCACCCTTCAGCCCCCTCCTCCAAGTTATTAATAAAAATCACAAAGAGCAGAGGACCAAGCACTGATCCCTGCGGCACTCCACTAGCAACCTGCCTCCAATCCGAAAATTTTCCATCGACCACCACCCTCTGTCTTCGATCAGACAGCCAGTTACCTATCCAATCGGCCAACTTTCCCTCTATCCCACACCTCCTCACTTTCATCATAAGCCGCCCATGGGGGACCTTATCAAACGCCTTACTAAAATCCATGTATTGACATCAACTGCCCTACCTTCATCAACACACTTAGTTACCTCTTCAAAAAATTCTATCAAATTTGTGAGGCACAACTTGCCCTTCACGAATCCATGCTGATTATCCCGGATTAATCCGCATCTTTCTAAATGGTCGTAAATCCCATCTCTAAGGACCTTTTCCATCAATTTACCAACCACTGAAGTAAGACTAACCGGTCTATAATTACCAGGGTCATTTCTATTCCCTTTCTTAAACAGAGGAACAACATTCGCCATTCTCCAGTCCTCTGGCACCAGCCCCGTGGACAGCGAGGATCCAAAGATCAAAGCCAAAGGCTCTGCAATCTCATCCCTTGCCTCCCAAAGAATCCTAGGATATATTTCATCAGGCCCAGGGGACTTATCGACCTTCAGTTTATTCAAAACTGCCAGGACATCCTCCCTCCGAACATCTGTTTCCTCCAGCCTATTAGCCTGCAACACCTTCTCTTCCTCAAAAACATGGCCCCTCTCCTTGGTGAACACTGAAGAAAACTATTCATTCATCACCTCGCCTATCTCTACTGACTCCATACACAAGTTCCCACTACTGTCCTTACGTTCTGTCTGATTCTGTCAGTTGATGTTTCTGAGATTAACCTTGGGACACTCTCCTACATTAAAGGTCTGATATAAATGAAAGTTAGTTTTAAATCACATTGTAACAGATTGGGGAAGTCAGGATTAAAACAATATCTGGGTAAATGGAGTTTGGTCACAGATCAGCCGTGACCCCAGTCAATAAGAGAACAGGCTCGAGGGGGATAAATGATTTCCTCCTGTTCCCAATAAACTTGGGCTCAAACACCAGCTGATGAATGGAAAGTGATGGGTGAACTGGGGAGAAGACACTTCACCAGGAACCAGCGATGGAGCAGAGTTAAAGAGTAGGAGAGTCCTGTGGACAGACTACTCAGGAAATGGAATAGATTGTTCGGCCCTTCAAGTCTGCTCTGTTATTCAATTAGACCCTGGTTGATCCATTAGTCTATCTGAACTTGAACAAATATCTGAATTGTTAACTCAAGCTGGTTACAGCAGTTATTAACAGCAGCAGAAACACACCATAGCTATCAGAATGAACATGGGTCAGTGCAGGATGTGATTACCTGTTCAATAACTGGGGAATCTGCCTCCAGAAGACTTGTGAACTCGCTGGTGTCTCATTAGGTTTTGTGACTGAGTGAATCTGTTCCCACATATGGAGCAGGTGAACGGCCTCTCCCCGGTGTGAACTCGCTGGTGTATCAGGAGATCAGATGAGTTAGTGAATCCCTTCCCACACACGGAGCAGGTGAAAGGCCTTTCCCCAGTGTGAGCACGCTTGTGTTTCAGCAGGTGAGATGAACTGCTGAATCCCTTCATACACACAGAGCAGGTGAATGGCTGCTCCCCAGTGTGAAGTCGCTGGTGAGTGTGAAGGTTGAACATTCGACTAAAACTCTTCCCACACACGGTGCAGATGAACAGACTCTTCCCAGTGTGGCTGCACTGATGAGCTTCCAGCTGGGATGGAGAACTGAATTCCTTCCCACAGTCCCCACATTCCCATGGGTTCTCTATGGTGTAGATGTCCTCGTGTCTCTCCAGGTTGGATGATTTAATGTGTGTATATTTCAAATATCCTGTCAAAGGAGTTTAGAAACATCATCACTATCAATACAAGATAGAAATTCAGAACAGACATTTCTACTTTCTGTGGAACATCGTTTCCTCACTTGTTCCTGTAAAGCAGTAAATCCTCATCCTGAACACTTTCCCACCTCCCTGTCCTGCAACCAACTCCCACATTGAACAACCATCTCATATTTCATTGATTGTCCCATGTTTGAGTCCAGTGTGCCAGGCTGCATGGCGTATGGGTGCTGTTTCACCCATAAGATGGATCTGTGCAGCACCCTCTTCCAACTGTTCTGGCTGCCAACCAGCCCATGCCCACCCACACAGTTCCAGCAGCACCGCACACAATACTGCTCACCTGCTCTAACAGACTCGTGAAGAATGTCCTTTCATTTTCTCAGAGAGAGTTGGTCAGCCTGGCAAACCCAGTGTGAAATATCTTCACAAATCTTTTCTCCCACTCTCTATTCTGGCTGGGTTCAGTTCTTTTGTACAGAGTCAAAATAAAATCAATCAATTATTTTCTCTCCTGGTCACTGCTGGGAGCTGCAGCTTTTTACTGGGGGTGTTGGGGACTCCAGCGGGTGTTTGTGAATCCTCCCCGCCCACCTCCCAGGGTTTCCTTCCTTCCCAGAGATCAGAGTCCTCATTGATTTGAGGCCAAAGTGTAACCTCTTATTTATTGTCCCCCTCCCCCATCCTCTGATGTGAACCATCCTCCAGTGGCTGAGCCAGGATGGGGCCGTTAACCTGGGCCTGTTCCCGGGAGGGAGGGAGGGAGAAGCCCCGCAGCTGCAAACCAGGGAGCTGACAATGATTCTGAAGGGTTTGCGGATCCACAAAGTGTTTCCAAATCCTCGCAGCCACCGCCTAACGCTGACTCCGCTTCTCCGGGACAAAGGACTCTCGCTCCCGAGGCGAACAAAGGAATTGCGCATGCTCCACATTCAGACAGAGTGTCCCGCATGATCAGCCAGACCGGACTGCGCATGTGCCAGATCGTGATGCCCCGGGGAGGGTGATTGACAGCGGCTCCGGACCAATACGAGGGGCGGGTCTGGATGACGCGGTGGGGATGGTGGGTGGGGGGATGGTCCTCCAACCAATCAGGGTGAAAAAGGGGCTCCAACTGACGCATGCGCATTGCGGGTAATGGCGACGGCAAAGGCTTACTGCTTCGGATCCGTAATTTGTCAGCGGAAAATCGCCGATCGGTGGGTACGATGGAACCGGCGAGTGGACGGGAAGGCTTCAGAAACCGGTTGTGCGATCTGTAAACTCCCCCCAAAATTCTCCAATTACCCCATTTGCATCGAGCGGGTCAAAGATCCCTGAGATCGGCCCACGCGTTAACGACCTCCATCTTTATTGGGGGCAATGTGCGGCAGTGCGCATGGGTGATCGCCATCTTTGTAGGGGGCAATATTGTCAATGACTGGGAGGAGCGGGTTCCCCATTGTTCAGAATGGAGACAACTTGTCCATCAAACTGCACCAACCCTCTGAGTCCCAATGTCTTATTGATGAGGCAGAGCGGTGGCAGAGAAGGAAATAAATCACAAGATGCTTTATAAATATTTTAAGGGCAAGAGGGTAATCAGGGAAAGAGTGGTTGGTAGATTAGGAATCAATTGCCCATTCGGCAACCTGGGTGTGGAGCCGGAAGATGTATTTGAAGCATTAAAGGAGTATTTTGCATCTGTGTTCACTGTGTGGAAGGACAATGTAGGTACAGAAAGCAGGGATGGGTGTGTGATAGAATTGAACAGATTGTCATTGGTGGTGTGGTAAATAGCGAGGAGGACAACCTTGGATTGCAGGGTGATACAGACAGGCTGGTCAGACGGGCAGAACAGTGGCAAATGGAACTTAACCCTGAAAAGTATGAAGTGATGAATTTTGGGAGGACAAGGCCAGGGAATATAAAGGACCAGAGGGACATTGGGGAGCATTCCCAATTATCCCTGAAGCCAGCAGGACAGGTAGATAAGGTGGTTATGTTGGAGCTGTATAAACACTTGTTACTCATAACTCGAGTCCTGTGTGCTGTTCTGTTTGGAACACTATAGGAAGGATGTGATTGCATCAGAAAGGGAGCAGAGGAGATTCACCAGGATGTTGCCTGGGCTGGACCATTTCAACTATGAAGAGTGGCTGGTTAGGCTGAGGTTGTTTTCCTTAGAGCAGAGAAGGCTGAGGGGTGACCTGACTGAGGTGTACAAGATTATGAGGAATATAAATCAGGTAAATTGAAAGGAACTTTTCCCCTTTAGTAGAGGGGTCAATAACCAGGGAGATAGATTTAAGTTAAGGGGCAGGAGGTTTAGAGTGGAGTGGAGGAATAACCTTTCACTCAGAGGGTGGTGGGAATCTGGAACTCACTGTCTGAAAGGGTTGTAGAGGCAAGAACCCTCACAATATTTAAGAAGCATTTAGATGAGCAGGTGAAACACCATAGCACTCAAGGTTATGAACCAATTACTGGAAATGGGATTAGAATAGATAGGTGCTTGCTGGCCGGCACAGACATGATGGGCCAAAGGGCCTCTTTCTATGCTGTAAAACTCTATGCTGCTAAATGGAGGGAATTTCTGTTCATCCAGTACAAGATGTCAGATAAGTCAGGGTGATGTGTGACTTGAAGGGAATTTTGGAGGGATGATGTTCACATACACCTACTACCCTGGTCCTCCTCGGTGCTGGAGGTTGGTTTATTTGTAAATAAGTAAAATTCCCTCCCGTCACCCCATGTCGCTCCACTTCCCACCCTCTCCCTCCCCTCCCATAGAGAAGAGCCTGGTGTCAGTCCAGAAAAGGTGGTAGGTTCCTGTACCAGTGAACCAGTTAAGTTTTTCACAACAATGTCAGTTTTCATGGTCACATTTTTCTCGTATCTGCCCAACAAATTACCAAATTTGTTCAGCTCGATTTCACAGCCTGCTTTTGCGGCTTGTCTCTCATTCCCTTTTCTCGGTTTTGAAATAATTTCACAGGGCAATTGGAAGGAAGGATTTGCAGTTGGAAAACTCAAACTAAACATCGCATCAGAATCTGATGGAGTCACTCAATTTATCCAAACCTGAAATCATTGTGTTGTAAACATGGAAGGAGAAAGTACCATTCACAGTGGGGAGAAAGCGTCCGTGTGTTGTGTGTGTGTGGATGAGGCTTCATCTGATTATAGAACCTGGAGAGACACAGGACACCCACAGCATGGAGAAACTGTGGAAATGTGAGGACTGTGGGAAGGGATTCAGTTACTCAGTTATACTGGAAACTCATCAGTGCGTTCACACTGGGGAGAGGCCATTTACCTGCACCGAGTGTGGGAAGAGCTTCGTGAATTCAACCAACCTGCTGAGACACCAGCTCGTTCACACTGGGGAGAGGCCGTTCACCTGCACTGAATGTGGGAAGGGATTCACTCATTCATCACATCTGTTGAGACACCAACCAGTTCACACTGCAGAGAGACCTTTTAAATACACAGACTGTGTGAAGTGCTGCAAAACTTCTGGGAACTGAAGCACCATCAACATGTTCACACTGACATGAGACCGTTCAGGTGCTCTCATTGTGGGACTGGGTTCACACAATCATCTGACCTCACTGTCCACCAGTGGATTCACACTGGGGAGAGGCAACTCACCTGCAAAGAGTGTGGGAAGGGATTTGCTCAGATGTCCACTCTGCTGACACACCAGTGGATTCACACTGGGAAGAGACCATTCACCTGCCCTGAGTGTGGAAAGGGATTCATTAATTCATCCCACCTGCTAACGCACCAGCAGATCCACACTGATGAGACTGAACTGCGGAAAGTGCAACAAAAGTTCCAGGGAACTGCTGTCCCATCAACGAGTCCACACTGACTAGAGACAATCCAAGTGTTGTCATTTTTGGTCTGAGTTCAGGTAACCTCTTCCCACTGTACACCAGTGCATTGACACTGAGGAGAGAATGTTCACTCCCTCTGAATGTGGGAAGAGAGTCACTCATTCATCCCATCCGCTGAGATCCAGTGATTTCAGAAATAACTACATTGATTGTATTTTACTTTTAATCACAGCCAGCACTAAATCGCATTCTTTGGGGTCTGTTTCTACTGCTGATGATAAATTCCAGGCCAGTTGTATGTTTTTAATCTTCTGGTTAAAAGTTAAATAAATCAGCTTTATGTTAAGCTGAGTGTCAATCTTTTTGATATCTCCAATATGTTAGGAGTTTTTGAGATGCTCTGCCCATTCCCTCTTTCCTCCATCCTCACTTCCAATAACAAGTGTAAGCAGCTCATAGAGCTTCTTTAAGATTGAGAACATCCAATGAATTACCTCTACTACTTCCAACAGCCCACCAGAAAAATACTGCTTCTAAAGTTCCTCATTGTCTGAGCTCTGAACCTGCATCTTCCTCTGGGTTCTGTCACCATTTAATTGGGACCATCAGTGGTGGTGTTTTTAACCCAGCATTCCCCATGGTTGAGAGTATCCCCTTTCCACAGCACAGGAGAGCAGTGGGCAGGCCTGGTTCTGCCCTGTGTTTGGAGCATCCGCAGTGTCAGCCATGACTATGAACAGACATTTCTCTCTCGGATCCACGATGGGTAAAAGGTGGGATGGCGGGAGGAATGGATTTGGTGGGTGGATAGAGATTCTCTGGAAACCTGTTGTGTAAACTGCAAATCCCAAATGAGAAGTTACTGAATGGACACAAGGGGAATTATCCCGGTGACAAACCTGGAGCAGGAGGAGAGAATGTTGTGAATTTCTATCCTGGATGGATTTCGGAAACTCCTTTTGCAGGGGGTTAGAAGAGGAGGATTTACACACGGCAATCTCAAACTAAAGAAAGGTTCATCTCTACAGGGTGGTACAGTGGTTAGCACTGCTGCCTCACTGTCAGTGTGGAGTTTGCACATTCCACCTGTGACTTCAGGGGTTTTCTCCAGGTGCTCTGCTTTCGTCCCACAGTCAAAAGATGTGCAGGTTAGAGGATTAGTGGGGTAAACGTGTGGAGTTGCTGGCGGTGGGCCTGGGTAAGATGCCCTATTGCAGAGTCAGCACAGACTCGATGGGCTGAATGGCCTCCTTCTACACTGTAGGGATTCTATGATTCTTCGGATACAGGTCTTCAAATGGGATGGACAGGTAGATATGGACAGAATGTTTCCACTGAGACATGAATACACAGTAAATAGTAGTAAATCCAAACACTTAAACCCAGACACCAAATCCAGAGACCACTTACACCCAGACACCAAATCCAAGTAATCCAGAAACCCAAAGTCATGTTCTGGGGACCTGGGTTCAATTCCCACCATGGCAGACGGTGGAATTTGAATTCAATAACAAAAAAATCCGGAAATAAACTTTTAATGAAACCATTGCCGATTGTTATAAAAAACTCATGTCCTTTCGGGAAGGAAATCTGCCACCCTTTCCCGGTATGTTCCACATGTGACTCCAGATCTATAGCAATGTGGGTCTTTAAATGGTCCAGCAAGCCATTCAGTTCAAGGGCAATTAGGGTTGAGCAATGAGTATGGACAGAGTAAATAGTCAGAAACTGTTCCCACTCAAGAGAGCACCAAGAACTAGGGCACAGATTCAAAGTATTTAGCCAAGGAGTAAGAGTGATGTGAGTAAAAATGTTTCACTCAGAGGTTGGTTGGAGTCTGGAACAAATTCACTGAGGAGGTCGTGGAGGCAGGTTCTATTGAGGTATTGAAAAGAAAATTAGATTGCTATCTGAAAAGAAAGAATGTGCAATGTTACAGGAATAAGGCAGGGAAGTAGGACTGGGTATAATGCCCTTTCAGAGACCCAGGACAGACTCAATGGGCTGAATGGTGTCTTTCTGCACTGTGAGGATTCTGTGTTTCTGTCACAGACCCCACATCATCAGCATTGGAACTGAAACTCCCATCATTACATCAACACCAGAACCACGATGGAATTTCAGAAAACTGGGAAATCTTCCGAAAGGCAATGACACCAACATCAGGTGGGTTTCACCAAGCACCCAATGTCTTCAATAGATTGATAGGATTGATGAAAGTTCAGAGTTTAATCCGGGAGAAGATGAATCAGAGAACAGAAATAATCTTGAGCAAGAAAAGGCCCAAATAATGGCACTGTCAAAAACAGGAGATCAATCATTCTCCTCTTATTATTGGAGAAATCCAAAACACTGTGTTTGAATCAAAGCTGATTTAATCAAACATTTACAAACAACATCACTGCACACACCAGCTTTCATGCTTATTAATATCAGCAGCAACAAACTCCAACTGTCAGAATGAACATGGTTCAGTCCTGGATGTCATTAACAGCAGATTCTAAATCCAATCCCTTCAGTTACTTATGATGCGATTAGGCAAGAATTAGGGGGCATAAGATGGGAACAGAAACTGTCAGGGAAAGGCACTGATGAAAAGTGGAACTTTTTCAAGGAACAAATACTGGGTGTCCTTGATAGGTATGTCCCTGTCAGGCAGGGAGGAAATGGCCGAGTGAGGGAACTGTGGTTCACAAAAGAGGTGGAATGTCTTGTGAAAAGGAAGAGGGAAGCTTATGTAGGGATGAGGAAACAAGGTTCAGATGGCTCGATTGAGGGTTACAAGTTAGCAAGGAATGAGCTGAAAAAGGGGCTGAGGAGAGCAAGGAGGGGACATGAGAAGTCCTTGGCGGGTCGGATCAAGGAAAACCCCAAGGCTTTTTACTCTTATGTGAGGAATAAAAGAATGACCAGGGTGAGGTTAGGGCCGGTCAAGGACAGTGGTGGGAACTTGTGTATGGAATCAGTAGAGATAGGCGAGGTGATGAATGAATACTTTTCTTCAGTGTTCACCAAGGAGAGGGGCCATGTTTTTCAGGAAGAGAAGGTGTTACAGGCTAATAGGCTGGAGGAAATAGATGTTCGGAGGGAGGATGTATTGGCAGTTTTGAATAAACTGAAGGTCGATAAGTCCCCTGGGCCTGATGAAATGTATCCTAGGATTCTTTGGGAGGCGAGGGATGAGATTGCAGAGCCTTTGGCTTTGATCTTTGGGTCCTCACTGTCCACGGGGATGGTGCCAGAGGACTGGAGAGTGGCGAATGTTGTTCCTCTGTTTAAGAAAGGGAATAGAAATGACCCTGGTAATTATAGACCGGTTAGTCTGACTTCGGTGGTTGGTAAATTGATGGAAAAGGTCCTTAGGGATGGGATTTACGACCATTTAGAAAGATGCGGATTAATCCGGGATAGTCAGCACGGATTTGTGAAGGGCAAATCGTGCCTCACAAATTTGATAGAATTTTTTGAGGAGGTAACTAGGTGTGTTGATGAAGGTAGGGCGGTTGATGTCATATACATGGATTTTAGTAAGGCGTTTGATAAGGTCCCCCATGGTCGGCTTATGATGAAAGTAAGGAGGTGTGGGATAGAGGGAAAGTTGGCCGATTGGATAGGTAACTGGCTATCTGATCGAAGACAGAGGGTGGTGGTGGATGGAAAATTTTCGGACTGGAGGCAGGTTGCTAGCGGAGTGCCGCAGGGATCGGTGCCTGGTCCTCTGCTCTTTGTGATTTTTATTAATGACTTGGAGGGGGCTGAAGGGTGGATCAGTAAATTTGCTGATGACACCAAGATTGGTGGAGTAGTGGATGAGGTGGAGGGCTGTTGTAGGCTGCAAAGAGACATAGATAGGATGCAAAGCTGGGCTGAAAAATGGCAAATGGAGTTTAACCCTGATAAATGTGAGGTGATTCATTTTGGTAGGACAAATTTAAATGTGGATTACAGGGTCAAAGGTAGGGTTCTGAAGACTGTGGAGGAACAGAGAGATCTTGGGGTTCATATCCACAGATCTCTAAAGGTTGCCACTCAAGTGGATAGAGCTGTGAAGAAGGCATATAGTGTGTTAGCTTTTATTAACAGGGGGTTGGAGTTTAAGAGCCGTGGGGTTATGCTGCAACTGTACAGGACCTTGGTGAGACCGCATTTGGAATATTGCGTGCAGTTCTGGTCACCTCACTATAAGAAGAATGTGGAAGCGCTGGAAAGAGTGCAGAGGAGATTTACCAGGATGCTGCCTGGTTTGGAGTGTCGGTCTTATGAGGAAAGGTTGAGGGAGCTGGGGCTGTTCTCTCTGGAGCGGAGGAGATTGAGGGGAGACTTAATAGAGGTTTATAAAATGATGAAGGGGATAGATCGAGTGAACGTTCAAAGACTATTTCCTCGGGTGGATGGAGCTATTACAAGGGGGCATAACTATAGGGTTCATGGTGGGAGATATAGGAAGGATATCAGAGGTAGGTTCTTCACGCAGAGAGTGGTTGGGGTGTGGAATGGACTGCCTGCAGTGAAAGTGGAGTCAGACACTTTAGGAACATTTAAGCGGTTATTGGATAGGCACATGGAGCACACCAGGATGGTAGGGAGGGGGATAGCTTGATCTTGGTTTCAGATGAAGGTCGGCACAACATCGTGGGCCGAAGGGCCTGTTCTGTGCTGTACTGTTCTATGTTCTATGTTCTAGTTACTTGTGAACTCGCTGGTGCCTAAGCTGTGTGGATGAACGACTGAATCTCTTTCCACACACTGAGCACGGAAATGGCCTCTCCCTGGTGTGAACTCGCTGGTGTGTCAGCAGGGTGGATGACTGAGTGAATCCCTTCCCACACACTGAGCAGATGAACGGCCTCTCCCCAGTGTGAACTCGCTGGTGATTAAGTAGGTTGGACATCCAAGTGAAGCCTTTCCCACAGAAAAAGCAGGTGAAGGGTCTCTCCCTGGTGTGAGTGAGTTGGTGCATCAGCAGATCCGTCTGGCTTTTAAAGCACTTCTCACAGTCAGGACATTTAAACAGTCTCTTATCAGTATGAACAAGTTGGTGTGTCAGTAGGTCGAATGAACGGGTAAATCCCTTCCCACACACGGAGCAGGGGAACAGTCTCTCCCCAGTGTGAGTGTGTTTGTGGTTCAACAGATCATTTTTCCTTTTATAGTTTTTCTCACAGTCAGAACATTGGAAAGGTCTCTCCTCACTGTGGATACGAAGGTGTGACAGGAGGTGGGATGAGTTTGTGAAGTCTTTCCCACAGACGGAGCAGGTGAATGGTCTCTCCCCAGTGTGAACACGCCGGTGTCTTAGAAGGTGGGATGATTTAGTGAATCCTTTCTGACACACAGAGCAAGTGAATGGCCTCTCCCCAGTGTGACTGCGGTGATGAATATGTAATTCAGATGGGTAATCAAATCCCTTCCCACAGTCTCCACATTTCCACGGTTTCTCCCCAGTGGGACAGCACTTGTGTTTTGACAGGTTTGATGAGCGACTGAAACCTCGTCCACACACAGAACATGTAAACACCTTCTCCCCATTGTGAACGGTGCTTTTTGATTCCATGTTCAGAAGTCGATGATGTTCAGGCCCTGATGAGTTGGGTGTCTGTCAGATCCTGATGTGATGTTTGATCTGAGTTTCCCACCTACAAATCATCCTCTTCCAATATGCTGTAAAATTAATTCAAAAAGGAGAAAAAAACAGTGATAAACACAAAGGTAGGTTGTGAAATTGAGCTGAATGAATCCGGTAATTTGTGGAGCCGGCACAAGGAAAAAGTGACCACGAAAGCTGCTGGATTGTGATTAAAAACTCAAATGGTTTGCTAATGTCCTTCAATGCAGGAAACCTGCCACCCAGTCCAGATCTACACAAGAATTCAACCTTAATGGGAGGAGAAAGATAGAGATGAAACAGGGAGGGAATGAACGGTAAGGACTTTATACATCTACAACTGGACAAGAACTTTGACAGAACCTGCCAAACCACAACCTTCACCAACTCAAAGGATGCAGGAAAACTATCACCTCCAAATGTCGCTTTCAATCTCAAAACAACTTGTAATCGTGAGGTAACCTATAACCTCCTGCATTTAAGGGGCAATTTAGCCTGGTCAATCCACCTAACCTGCACACCTTTGGGGTGTGGGAGGAAACCGGAGCACCTAAAGGAAACTCATGCAGTCACAGAGAGAACGTGCAAACTCCACACAGTCACCCAAAGCTGGAATCGAACCCGGGTCCCTGGTGCTGTGAAACAGCAGTGTTGACCACTGTGCTACCCTGTGCCACTGTACTATGTTGCTCAGAAATAAGTTTTAGGATTTTGGCCGAGTGATTGTGAAGGCAGAGCAGTATACTACCAAGTCAGAATAGTGTGTGATTCTGAAGAGTAAATGCAGGTAGTGGGGTTTCCATGCACAAACTGCCCTAATCCATATTGGAGAAGAGGTTTGTAGTTTTGGAAGCTGCTGTCAAAGGAGGTTTAGCCAATTAACATAGAACATAGAACATAGAAAGCCACAGCACAAACAGGCCCTTCGGCCCACAAGTTGCGCCGATCACATCCCCACCTCTAGGCCTATCTATAGCCCTCAATCCCATTAAATCCCATGTACTCATCCAGAAGTCTCTTAAAAGACCCCAACGAGTTTGCCTCCACCACCACCGACGTCAGCCGATTCCACTCACCCACCACCCTCTGAGTGAAAAACTTACCCCTGACATCTCCCCTGTACCTACCCCCCAGCACCTTAAACCTGTGTCCTCTCGTAGCAACCATTTCAGCCCTTGGAAATAGCCTCTGAGAGTCCACCCTATCCAGACCCCTCAACATCTTGTAAACCTCTATCAGGTCACCTCTCATCCTTCGTCTCTCCAGGGAGAAGAGACCAAGCTCCCTCAACCTATCCTCATAAGGCATGCCCCCCAATCCAGGCAACATCCTTGTAAATCTCCTCTGCACCCTTTCAATGGCTTCAACATCTTTCCTGTAATGAGGTGACCAGAACTGCGCGCAGTACTCCAAGTGGGGTCTAACCAGGGTCCTATAAAGCTGCAGCATTATCTCCCGACTCCAAAACTCAATCCCTCGATTAATGAAGGCCAGTACGCCGAACGCCTTCTTGACCGCATCCTCCACCTGCGAGGCCGATTTAAGAGTCCTATGGACCCAGACCCCAAGGTCCTTCTGATCCTCTACACTGCTAAGAATGGTACCCTTCATTTTATACTGCTGCTCCATCCCATTGGATCTGCCAAAATGGATCACTACACACTTATCCGGGTTGAAGTCCATCTGCCACTTCTCCGCCCAGTCTTGCATTCTATCTATGTCTCGCTGCAACTTCTGACATCCCTCCAAACTATCCACAACACCACCTACCTTGGTGTCGTCAGCAAACTTACCAACCCATCCCTCCACTTCCTCATCCAGGTCATTTATGAAAATGACAAACAGCAAGGGTCCCAGAACAGATCCCTGGGGCACTCCACTGGTCACTGACCTCCATGCAGAGAAAGACCCCTCCACAGCCACTCTCTGCCTTCTGCAGGCAAGCCAGTTCTGGATCCACAAGGCAACAGCCCCTTGGATCCCATGCCCTCTCACTTTCTCAAGAAGTCTTGCATGGGGGACCTTATCGAACGCTTTGCTGAAGTCCATATAGACCACATCCACCGCTCTTCCTTCGTCAATGTGCTTGGTCACATTTTCAAAGAACTCAACCAGGCTCGTAAGGCACGACCTGCCCCTGACAAAGCCGTGCTGACTACTTTTGATCATACTAAACTTCTCTAGATGATCATAAATCCTGTCTCTCAGGATCCTCTCCATCAACTTACCAACCACTGAGGTTAGACTCACCGGTCGGTAATTTCCCGGGCTGTCCCTGTTCCCTTTCTTGAATATAGGGACCACATCCGCAATCCTCCAATCCTCTGGAACCTCTCCCGTCTCCATCGACGATGCAAAGATCATCGCCAAAGGCTCCGCAATCTCCTCCCTCGCCTCCCACAGTAACCTGGGGTACATCCCATCCGGTCCCGGCGACTTACCAACCTTGATGCCATTCAATAGTTCCAACACATCCTCTTTCTTTATGTCCACATGCTCGATCCTTTCTGTCCTCCGCAATCCAGCAGTACAACCACCCAGATCCCTTTCCACCGTGAATACCGAGGTAAAGTATTCATTAAGCAGCTCCGCCATTTCTAACGGTTCCGCACAAACTTTTCCCCCATCACCTTTTAAGGGTCCTATGCCTTCACATCTCATCCTTTTACTCTTGACATATTTGTAGAAAGCCTTGGGATTCTCCTTAATCTTACCCGCCAAGGTCTTCTCATGACCCCTTCTCGCTCTCCTAATTTCCTTCTTAAGCTCCTTCCTACATCGCGTATACTCCTCTAAATCCTTAACACCTCCTAGCTCTCTGAACCTTCTGTACGCCTCTCTTTTCTTATTCACCAGGTTCATCACAACCTTCGTGCACCACGGTTCCCGTACCCTACCAACACCCCCCTGTCTCATCGGAACGTTGTCATGCAGAGCTCCAGACAAACATTCCTTGAAAATCCTCCACTTTCCTTCGGTACTTTTCCCCAAGAATGCCTCCTTCCAATTTACCCGTCTAATTTCCTCCCTGATGACACTGTATTTCCCTTTACTCCAGAGAAACACTTTCCTAGCCTGCCTGACCCTATCTCTTTCCAATGCTATCGTGAAGGAGATAGAATTATGATCGCTATCCCCAAGATGCTCACCCACCGAGAGATCCTCCACCTGTCCAGGTTCATTAGCCAGCACCAGATCAAGAACAGCCTCTCCTCTAGTAGGCTTATCCACATACTGTGTCAGGAAACTCTCCTGGACACACCTAACAAACTCCTCTCCATCCAAACCCCTAGCCCTAGGGATATTCCAATCTATGTTTGGGAAATTAAAATCTCCCATCACGACAACTCTGTTATTCCTACATCTCTCCAGGATCTGTTTCCCCATCTGCTCCTCAACATCTCTGTTACTATTGGGCGGCCTATAGAAAACACCCAGCAAAGTTACCGACCCCTTCCTGTTCCTAACCTCCACCCACAGAGATTCCGTAGTCAGTCCCTCCACGGCGTCCACCTTCTCTACAGCCGTGACACTATCCCTGATCAACAGTGCCACTCCCCCCCCTCTCTTGCCTCCCTCCCTGTCCTTCCTGAAACATCTAAAACCCGGCACCTGAAGCACCCAGTCCTGTCCCTGAGACATCCAAGTCTCCGTAATGGCCACCACATCACAATTCGAAGCAGCAATCCACGCTCCAAGCTCATCCACTTTATTCACTACACTCCTGGCATTAAAATAGACACATCTCAGACCTTCAGCCTGAGCACTTCCCTTCTCCCTCACTCGTCTAACCTCCCTCTTACCCTGTCTACATTCCTTATCTATTTGCGAGCTAACCTCCTCGCTCTCAGTCCCCTCATTTCGATTCCCTCCCCCCAACCTTTCTAGTTTAAAGTCTCACCAGTAGCCTTAGCCAACCTTCCCGCCAGGATATTGGTCCCCCTGGGATTCAAGTGCCACCCGTCTTTTTTAAACAGGTCACACCTGCCCCTAAAGAGGTCCCAATGATCCAAGTACCCAAATCCTTGTCCCTTGCTCCAGTCCCTCAGCCACGCATTAATTCTCCACCGATTCCTGTTCTCACTCTCCCGCGGCACAGGCAGCAATCCCGAGATTACTACCTTTGCATTCCTCTTTCTCAGCTGTCTCCCCAACTCCCTATATTCTCTTTTCATGACCCCTTCCCTCTTCCTACCTATGTCAGCAGTACCTATATGCATCACGACCTTGGGCTCCTCTCCCTCCCCCTTCAGGATTTCTGGGACTCGACCAGAGACATCCCGGACCCCTGCACCAGGGAGGCAAACCACCATCCGAGAGTCCCGTCTGTGTCCGCAAAAACGCCTATCTGACCCTCTCACCGTAGAGTCCCCAATTAGCACTACCCTCCTTTCCTTACCCCTTTGCACTACTGGGCCAGGCTCAGCTCCAGAGACACTGCCACCGCTGCTTCCCCCAGGTGGGCTGTCCACCCCAGTAGTACTCAGACAGGAGTACTTATTATTAAGGGGCACATCCACCGGGGTGCTCACCATCACCCGAGCTTTCTCCTTCCTCACTGTTACCCAGTTACCCTCCTCCCGTGGTCCCGGTGTGACCACCTGCCGATAGCTCCTGTCAATGACCTCCTCACTATCCCTAACCCGGCGAAGGTCCTCGAGCTGCAATTCCAGTTCCCTAACATGGTCCCTTAGGAACCGCAGCTCAACACACCCAGCACAGATATGGTCGTCTGGGAGGCTAGGAGCCTCCAGGACCTCCCACATCCTACATTGGGAACAACATACTGGCCTGACAGTCATACTTGCCCTTTTAAACACAGGGAAAAAAGTGAATGAAGATTATTCCTCTCTGTTCCAAATTATTTCTACCAAGGTACCCGGAGAAAAGTAACTTATAAATAAAATTTTTTAAAAATAAGAAACTCACCCCTGCTCGCCCTTTCTGCCCAATTGCTGGTAATTCCAGTAATGTCCATGTTCCAGTTATTAATTTGAAAATTTTCTAAATGTAAATTTTACGAAAATACCCGACATAACTACTTTTTCCTTACTTGAAACACAGCTTTAAATGGTCCGTTTGTTTCTAGATTCAGTTCCATGAGCAACGCCTTCAACTAAGAACATAAGAAATAGGAGCAGGAGTAGGCCATCTAGCCCCTCGAGCCTGCCCCGCCATTCAATAAGATCATGGCTGATCTGACGTGGATCAGTACCACTTACCCGCCTGATCCCCATAACCCTTTACCGATCCCCATTACCGATCAGGAATCCATCCATCCGCGCTTTAAACATATTCAGCGAGGTAGCCTCCACCACCTCAGTGGGCAGAGAATTCCAGAGATTCACCACCCTCTGGGAGAAGAAGTTCCTCCTCAACTCTGTCTTAAACCGACCCCCCTTTATTTTGAGGCTGTGTCCTCTAGTTTTAACTTCCTTACTAAACAAAATCAAAACACTGCAGCTGCTGGAAATCTGAAATGAAAAGAGAAAACGTTGGAAATACTCATCAGGTTAGACAGCATCTATAGAGACAGAAATAGAGTTAATGTTTGCAGTCACTGATGCTCCTCTAATAAAACGCATACCAATAGCTGCTGTTTAATGGGGCCGTGGATCCCACAATCCCCTGTGCCCCAGAAACAGCTCTATCCATCACACACATTTCCCATTATGACACTTCTATGTCAAGAGGGCGAGCTGTTTAAAAGTCGTCAAGTTCCATTTTTGCGTGTTGATGTTCATTAAAGATATGGATCGACTTCCCCCTCATTATGTATCAATTTCAGATACTTTGGTCGAGAATTTCCATTCCCCTACTTCCTGGTGGATAATGGATGTCTTGAGCACTTCGATTACAGTACAATTTGATTCCTAATTTTATTAACTGCATCCCTATCCCTAATTTTCACATCGCAGCAGAAAAAGCTACTGTTCACAAATGAGGAGTTTCGATGGCGTGCGTTTTACCCACCATTCCTCGCGGTGGGGAATGTCCCCTATCCACAGCACGGGAGAGTTGTGCATGCGCAGTGAAGCAGTGTTTGACGCATGCGTAGCGTGGACGATGGCAATGGAGAGGGACGTTCCTCTGTCTCATCAGCAACCGGTTAGGATGCGGATACATGGAGGGAGGATTGGAACCAGCAGATGGACGGAGATGGTTTCTAAATATCTGGTGAAGGTCTCAAACCTCTAAAAGTAATCCGCAGGTTCCGTGTTTGCAGCTTCAGGTCTTTTTCCCGAGACGAGGCGAGGTTAACAGCCGCCATCTTGATTCAGCAGGGAGCGGAGCGAATGCGCTGGTGTCTTGGTGACGCAACAGTGAGTGGGTGGGGCTTCAGCGTTTTCTGCTCCCGACTGGGTCCTAGTGACCGGATAGCACAGCAGACTGAGTAACAGGTTCTAAACAGCTTCACCCACTCCCAGGCGGCAGCGAATGTTTGCAGCCGAGAGGAGTCCATGGGCCATGTACATACTCCAGAAGTTGTTTATTCCTGTTTGGCGCAAGAGTGGTAAGGGAATTGTGGCCAAGCCATGGCTTACAAGGGAAATTAGAGATAGAATCAGATTCAAGGAAGAACCATTCAAATTGGCAAGAAAAAGCAATAGATCCGAGGATTGGGAGCAGTTTAAAATTCAGCAAAGGAGGACCAAGGGATTGATTAAGAAGGGAAAAATGGAGTATGAAAGGAAGCAAGCAGGGAACATAAAAACTGACTGTAAAAGTTTCTATAGATATGTAAAGAGAAAAAGTTTGACAAAAACGAATGTTAGAAACAGGAGAATTCATAACGGGGAATAAAGAAATGGCTGAGGAATTAAATTTGTACTTTGCTTCAGTCTTCACAAAGGAAGACGTGAATAATGTACCAGAAGTGCTGAAAGAAACATGTTTTAGTCAGGGGCTGAAGGAAATCAGCATCAGTTGAGAAGTTTTTGGGGAAATTGATGGGATTGAAGGTGGATAAATCTCCAGGTCCAGATAAGCTTCATCCCAGAGTATCTCAGGAAGTGGTCCTGGAAATAGTAGATACATTGGTGGTTATTTTCCCAAATTCTTTGGAATCGGTAATAGTTCCGACAGATTGGAGGGTAGCTAATGTAAACCCACTATTCAAAAAGGGAGGGAGAGAGAAAACAGGGAACTATAGACCAGTGAGCCTAACATTGGTATTGGGGAAGTTGCTGGTGTCTATTATCAAGGATTTCACAACTCGGCATTTGGAAGGCAGTGGTATAATCAGACAAAGACAGCATGGATTTATAAAAGGGAAATCATGCTTGACGAATCTATTGGAATTTTGTAAGGATGTAAGTAGTAGAGTTGACTGAGGAGAACCAGTGGATGTGGTTTATTTAGACTTTCAGAAGGCTTTCGACAAGGTCTCACATATGAGACTGCTATGTAAAGTTAAAGGACATGGGATTGCAGGGAATGTCTTGAGATGGAGAGAAAGCTGGTTCGCAGATAAGAAGTGAAGCATTGGCATAAATGAGTCTTTTTCTGATTGGCAGTCAGTGACTAGTGGGGTTTGGCAGGGATCTGTGCTAGGACCCCAACTCTTCACATTATATATTAATGATTTGGAAGAGGGAACGGAATGTATTATCTCCAAGTTTGCAGATAATACAAAGTTGAGTGGGAGGGTGAGCTGTGAGGAGGCTGCAGAGATGCTTTAGCGTGATTTGGACAAGCTGAGTGTGTGGGCGTCAGCATTGCAGATGCAGTATAATGTGGATAAATGTGAGATTATCCACTTTGGTAGCAATAATAGGAAGACAGATTATTACTTGAATAGGTGTAAATTGAGGGAGGTGTATACTCAACAAGATGTTTGATTCCTCGTGCATCAGTCGCTGAAAGTAAGCGTGCAGGTACAGTAGGCAGTAAAGAAGGCAAATGATATGTAGGCCTTCATAGCAAGAGGATTTGAGTATAGGGATCGGGATGTTTTGCTGCAGTTCTATAGGGCGTTGGTGAGGCCACACCTGGAGTATTGTGTACAATTTTGGTGTCCTTATCTGAGGAAGGATGTCCTTGTTATAGAGGGAGTGCAGCGAAGGTTTACCAGGCTGATTCCTGGGATGGCAAGTCAGTCATATGAGGAGAAACTAAATCGGTTAAGATTATATTCACTGGAGTTTGGAAGAGTTGAATCTCATAGAAACTTAAAAATTCTAACAGGGTTCGACAGGGTAGATACAGGAAGAATGTTCCCAATGGTGGGGGGAGTCCAGAACTCGGGGTCATAGTTTGAGGATAAGGGGTAAACCTTTTAGAACTGAGGTGAGGAGAAATTTCTTCACCCAGAGGGTGATGAATGTGTGGAATTCACTGCCACAGAATATAGATCAAGGGATATGGGTGAACGGGAGTGGGGTGGGGGGGGGGGGATTAGGATATTGAATTTGATGATCAACCTTGACCATAATGAATGGCGGAGCAAGCTCGAAGGGCTGAATGACCTACTCCCACTTCTCGATTCTATGTTTCAGTGAGAGAAGTTGCCTGGAGCGGTGGCAAAGAATTTGGTTACACTTCAGGCTCCTCATGTTTACATAGAAACATACGAGAAAATACAAGTGGGGAGGAGGCCTCTCGGCCCTTCGAGCCTGCTCCGCCGTTCATTATGGTCATGGCTGATCATCAAATTCAATATCGTAATCCCGCCTCCCCCCACCCCCACCCCCCGTATCCCTTGATCCCCAAGAAATGTATCTAATTCCTTATTGAAATCAGGCTCTACTTCTACTTTTGAGGAAGGAGTTCCAAAGATTCAAGACTCTCTGAGTGAAAAAAATCTTCTCAGCTCTGTCTTCAATGGGCAGCACTGTTTGTTAAACAGTGACCCCCAGATTCTCCCATAAGAGTAAACATCCTCTCCACATCCAAGATCTTTCAGAATCTTGAAGGTTTAAATTAAGTTGCCTCTTACTCTTTTAAAGTCGAGCAGAAGCTAAACTTGAGCAGAGACAGTCTCTGGTGTTGTTGTATGGGACAGATTTACTTCTGGTCCTGTAATAAATGCATTTATTATTTCCAGTCTTGTAATATAGTCCTGTCGCTACGTTATATATTTCCAGTCATAGAGTCATTCCAGCACAGAAGGAGTCCATTGGACAACTCGAGTCCATACCGACTCTCTCAGTAATTTCATAGTTTTTCATGATTTTCACAGTGACTTCATTGCAGTGTTAATGTCAGCATCCTTGTGACACTAATTAATAAATTATCAAAAATAAACTATAAACTCTCTGTCGAGCAATTCTGTCCGTCTGGAGTGGGTCCCATTCTGTAACCCTGCAGCACCCATCCAATCTCATTGAGAAATTATTGATCATCTCTGCTTGACTACCCCCACAGGCAGCAAGTTCAAGATCATCATCAATCGAAACGCCCTGTATCTTAACCAACTGGAGCCATCCGATCCATTAAATATATTTTTAGTTCAATCATAGCAGAGATATTTGTATCATCGATAGTCACAGGTGAGGTGCCTGAAGATTGGAGGGTGGCAAATGTTGTGCCTTTGTTTAAAAAGGGCTGCAGGGAAAAGCCTGGGAACTACAGGCCAGTGAGCCTCACATCTGTGGTGGGTAAGTTGTTGGAAGGTATTTTGAGAGACAGGATCTACAGGCATTTAGAGACGCAAGTACTGATTAGGGACAGTCAGCATGGCTTTGTGAGTGGAAAATCATGTCTCACAAATTTGATTGAGTTTTTTGAAGGGGTAACCAAGAAGGTAGATGAGGGCAGTGCAGTTGATGTTGTCTACATGGACGTTAGCAAGGCCTTTGACAAGGTACTGCCTGGTAGGTTGTTGCATAAGGTTAATTCTTACGGGACCCAGGGTGAGGTAGCTAAATGGATACAAAATTGGCTTCTTGACAGAAGCCAGAGGGTGGTTGTAGAGGGTTGACCAGCGGTGTGCCTCAGGAATCCGTGCTGGGTCCACAGTTATTTGTCATTTATATTAATGATTTGGATGAGAATATAGGAGGCATGGTTAGTAAGTTTGCAGATGACACAAAGATTGGTGGCATAGTGGACAGTGAAGAAGGTTATCTCAGATTGCAATGGGATCTTGATTTATTGGGCCAGTGGGCTGACGAATGGCAGATGGAGTTTAATATAGATAAAGGCAAGGTGATGCATTTTGGTAGATTGAACCAGGGCAGGACTTACTCAGTTAATGGTAGGGCGTTGGGGAGAGTTACAGAACAAAGAGATCTCGGGGTACAGGTTCATAGCTCCTTGAAAGTGGAGTCACAGGTGGACAGAGTGGTGAAGAAGGCATTCGGCATGCTTGGTTTCATTGGTCAGGACAATGAATACGGGAGTTGGGATGTCTTGTTGAAGTTGCACAAGATATTGGTAAAGCCACACTTGGAATACTGTGTACAGTTCTGGTCACCCTATTATAGAAAGGATATTATTAAACTTGAAAGAGTGTAGAAAATACTTACTAGGATGCTACCCAGACTTGGTGGTTTGAATTATAAGGAGAGGCTGGATAGACTGAAACTTTTTTCTCTGGAGCGTAGGAGGCTGACGGGTGATCTTATAAAGGTCTATAAAACAATGAGGGACATAGATCAGCTAGCTCGTAAATATCTTTTCCCAAAGGTAGGGGAGTCTAAAACTAGAGGGCATAGGTTTAAGGGGAGGAAGGAGAGATACAAAAGGGTCCAGAGGGGCAACTTTTTCACACAGGGTGGTGAGTGTCTGGAACAAGCTGCCAGAGGTAGTAGTAGAGGCGGGTACAATTTTGTCTTTTAAAAAGCATTTAGACAGTGACATGGGTAAGATGGGTATAGAGGGATATGGGCCAAATGCGGGCAATTGGGATTAGCTTTGGGGTTTAAAGAAAAAGGTGGCATGGACAAGTTCGGCCAAAGGGCCTGTTTCCTCTATGACTCTACAAAGACATATATCTGTCTGGCCGCCTGCATGGAGATTTCAGCTCTCTGTGTCCAGGACAGGAAGCAGTGAGCATGGATCTGCCAATCAGCCTCAATCAGCACCTTCAGGAGAATTGGGAGGGTGAATATTAGATACAGCAGAGTGAGAATGGAGGGAGAGTGTGTGGGATGGAGAGTCACAGCTTTTGGGGAATGAGAGAGGAAAGAATGTTCCAGAGAAACTAGAACTGTCTGTTCTGAATTTCTATCCTGTATTGACTGTGATGACTTTTGTAAACTCCTTTTACAGGATATCTAGAAGGTGAGGATTTACAGACAAAAATCTCAGACCAAATGTCACATCAACATCTGATAGAGTCACTCAATTCATCGGGACCTGAATATCATCAGCCTTTGAATCTCGAAGGAGAAATGTTTCTCTGCTCTGTCTGCTTCATATTTTAAACATCAGTGTGACTGGAAAGCACCGAATCTCACACACACCAGAGTGAGAGTGTTCCAGTGCATTGCATGTGGAAAACGCTTCAGTTGCACAGCCTAAAAGAAATCACAGCATTCACAGCGGGGAGAGACTGTACCCGTGTTCTGTGTGTGGATGAGGTTTCAACTGTTTGTCCGACCTGGAGAGTCACAAGGACACCTGCACCATGGAGAAACGGTGGAAATGTGGGGACTGTGGGAAGGGATTTAGATACCCTTCTCACCTGGAAACTCATCGACGCAGTCACACTGGGGAGAGACCGTTCACCTGTTCTCAGTGTGGGAATGGATTCAGTCGATTATCCACCCTGCAGACACACCAGAGAGTTCACAATGAGGAAAGGCCATTCATCTGCTTTCATTATGGGAAGAGATTCACTCAGTCATCCAGCCTGCAGACACACCAGCGAGTTCACAATGAGGAGAGACCATTCATCTGCTCTCAGTGTGGGAAGGGATTCAGTCAGTCATCCAGCCTGCGGACACACCAGCGAGTTCACACTAGGGAGAGGCCGTTTACCTGCTCTCAATGTGGGAATGGGTTCACTCAGTTATCCCATCTGAAGACACACCAACGGTTTCACACTGGGGAGAGGCCGTTCACCTGCCCTCAGTGCGAGAAGGGATTTGCTTAGTTATCCACTCTTCAGACACACCAGCGAGTTCACACCAAGGAGAGACCGTTCACCTGCTCTCAGTGTGGGAAAGGATTCACTCAGTTATCCAATCTGCGGAGACACCAGCAAGTTCACATGTGATTCCAGGGGTTGGATTCTGCTGTTATTGTTTCTGCTCTCAGTTACATCCAGGACTGCATTTTGTTCATTCTCACAGTTGGTCACTGGGGAGAATTGGAGGCTCTCTGTCTGCTGGACTGGCCGGTCTCACCACTTTGCCTCCAGTGGGCTGATAATCTTTTAACCTTGTTGCGAATATCTGGCTTTGGATTTCTCAAGGATCACAGAGTGAAAGGGTGTTTGGAAGTTTAAAGATATTTTGTTCGCAATTATGTTTGGAAGGCTCGCAAAGCATGCAGAGGGAGTAGTGAGCATGAGGAACTGAAAGAGATTAGGATTAGTGAAAAAGTAGCACTGGAGAAATTAATGGGGTTGGAAGTGAATAAATCCCCAAAAAGCTGCTGATCTACATCCCAGAGTTGGAAGAGGTGGCTGTGGAGATAGTGGATACATTGGTGGTCATCTTTCCAAATTCTATAGATTGTGGAATGGTTGCTGCAGATTGGAAGGTGGTAAATGTAACCCCACTGTTTAAGGAGGGAGAGAGAAAACGGGGAACCACAGACCCATCAGCCTGACATCAGCCGGAGGGAAAATGCTACAATCTATTGTACAGGATGTGATAACAGATGAATATGCACATTCAGAATAGGGGTACGTCCCTCGAGCCTGCTCCACCATTCAATACATACACAGCTGATCTGATTGTAACCTCAACTTCACATTCCCACCGACCCCCCCAATGAGCTTCAGACTAAAACTCCCTCCTCTGGGCAACATCTGGAAGAAATCAATGTTTCCCCCTTTCCATTTCTTTTCTCATTCTGGGGGGAATTGGGGACTTGCAGCAACTGAAGGGAAAGGAAGTGAATCCAGGGAGGCTGCAGACTCTGGAAAGGTTGGCCCAGGTCTCTCTCTCTTAAAGATATTGACATCCTTTGCTCCCTCAGCTTGACACATTTATTTGTCTGGCTAAAAGGATGGTCTCTTTCCGAATGTTAACAATTAAAGGGTTGTTTCCCCAGGAAATGGCTGACATTTCAGGGGACAATGTAGTCAGGTAGGTGATGTCTCTGTTATGACTCGTGTTACATTTACATACTCTATATTTATGATTTTCTGGTCCAGTAGGTTTATTATATTTCTAATCTTGCAGTATACTACTCGTCCTGCACCTGAATGCAGGGCTGCCAGATGAGGGAGTGGTGGATGGAACTTTGCAAAATGTATTCTGTTTATTTTCTTACAAGTCAATACATTTTAATTTTTAACATCACAGGTTTTGTTTTTATCTTCACACAGGCCAAAACCTCCTCCTGTCTCCAACACCTGTGAGTAAAACACCTTATTTTTCTCCCCCTTTCCATTTCTTTTCTCATTCTGGAGGAAATTGGGGACTTGCAGCAACTGAAGGGAAAGGAAGTGAATCCAGGGAGGCTGCAGACTCTGGAAAGGTTGGCCCAGGTCTCTCTCTCTCTCTCTTAAAGACATTGACATAATTTCCTCTCTCAGCTTGACACATGTATTTGTCAGGCTAAAAGGATGGTCTCTTTTCTAATGTTCACGGGCTGGTTTCCCCAGGAGATAGAAACCTGCTCGACCATCCATTATGATCATGGCCGATCATCCCTCCCAATATCCCTTCAGCGCCGAGAACTCTATCTAATTTCTTCTTGAAATCACACAATGTCTTGGCTTCAGCTACTTTCTGTGGGAGTGAATTCCACACATTCACCATTCTCTGGGTGAAGAAATTTCTCACTTCAGTCCTGAAAGGTTGACCCCTTATCCTCAACTCCCCCACCGTCAGGAACATCGAGAGATGGCTGACATTTAAGGGGACAGTAAATATAGGACAGACATCTGTCTAATGTTGTTACATGGTGCATAATTGGTTCTGTAACAAAATACATTTAATATTTCTCGTTTTGTAATATAGTACTTCAGCGACATTATATATTTCCATTATACATTCACAGCACAGGTGTCCATTCAGTAACTCGAGTCCATGCCGACTTTCTGTCGGACAATACAGTCAGTCCCACTACCCCTCTATAGCCCTGTTCCCCTGCAAGTTTATTTCCTTCAGATGCCCAACCCAATTTATTTTAAATTATTCTTCTCCACTTCCACCACTGGTGTGATTTTCTGATTATACCCATTCGCTGTCTAAATAATGTTCTTCCTCACACACCCCCTACTCTATCTCAAATTAAAAGATACAGCACTCTCTATCAAACATTTTCTGGACAGTTAATTGTGCATCTGAAGAGATATATGTACATTTACTGAATTAAAATGTTTGGGTGTCTGACTCCAGGACCTTGTATCGATAAATCAACATGACTCACTGATTCAGGAGAATTGGGAGGGTGAATATTAGACACATCAGAGTGAGAATGGAGTGTGTGGGACGGAGATTTACAGCTTTTGGGATTTTTAAAAATGTATTAGTGTCACAAGTAGGCTAACATTAACACTGCAATGAAGTTACTGCGAAAATCCCCAAGTCGCCACACTGTTTGGGTATACCAAGGGAGAATTTAGCATGGCCAATCCACCTAACCCGTGGATTGTGGGAGGAAACTGGAGCACCTGAAGGAAACCCATGCAGTCACGGGGAGAATGTGCAGACTCCACACATCACATCAACATCTGACAGAGTCACTCAATTCACCGGGACCTGAATATCATCAGCCTTTGAATGTAGGAGAAATGTTTGTCTATTTTGTCTGCAACAGAAAATTTTAAACTGGAAAAGCACCTGGACGCACAGAGATCCGAGTGAGAATGTTTCAGCTTTAACTAGTTACACAGTTTTTCAAAACATTACCCTTTGGAGTCGGGAAAGACGCTCTCCGTGTTCTGTGTTTGTGGACACCTCAGTTGGTTCTTGAACGTGGAGAGTCACAAGGACACCTGCCCCATGGAGAAACCTTGGGAATGTGGGAAGGGATTCGTTACCCCATCAAGACTGGAAAGTCACCAACGCGTTCACACTGGGGAAAGGCCATTTACTTGCCCTGATTGTGGGAAGGGAGTCACTCAGTTATCCCACCTGTGGACACACCAGTGAATTCACACTGGGGAGAGGCCTTTTATCTGCACTGAATGTGGGAAGGGATTCACTCAGTCATCTAACCTGCTCGGACACCAGCGAGTTCACACTGGAGAGAGGCCATTCACCTGCACTGAGTGTGAAAAGGGATTCAGAGATTCATCCACTCTGCAGAAACACCAGAGAGTTCACACTGGGGAAAGACCATTCACTTGCTTTGATTCTGGGAAGCAATTCCAAGATTCCTCCACCCAGGTGAGACACCATCAATTTTATACGGGGAGAGGCCGCTCACCTGCTCTGACTGTGGGAAGGGATTCACTCAGTTATCCACCCTGCAGACACACCAGCGAGTTCACAATTGCTTACATGAGGTGGATTCTTCTGTTAATCACATCCAGGACTGAACCATGTTCATTCTGACAGTTGGTGACGTGGGAGGGTTGGAGGGTTTCTTTGAGCCTGGGAGAGCACATTTCCACTGAATGATCCACAAAAACTGATGAAGGACATTTATTTACTCCAGGAGAGTAAATAGTGATTTCCCCCGACTACATGCAGTTCTACAATAAACGCAGAAAGAACTGGAAAAATGCAGCAGGTCTGGCAGCATCTGTGGAGAAGAATTTTGTAGAACAGAAGCAAAAGGCGAGGTAATGGTTGTTGTAAAGAAGTGAGTGTTCAGGACAGAATAATGAACATCTCTGTCTGAAACAAAAAAACCATGAAAACAAGTTCAGGGGGTGAAGTTGTTGAACTCAATGTTGAGTCCAGAAGGCTGTAAAGTGCCTCATCGGAAGATGAGGGGCTGTTTGACAAGCTTGTGTTGGGCTTCTCTGGAACATTGCAGCAGGTCGAGGACAGAAATGTGAGCGTGAGAACAAGGTGGTGAATTCTAATGGCAAGCAAGCGGAAAGTCAGGGTCATGCTTGTGGGCTGAGCGGAGGTGTTCCACAAAGAGGGCAGGGAACAGGCTGCAGGTGAATTAAAGAGAAACCATTTGTGTACAGAACATTGTGAACATCCTTTTACTCTGGTTGTCTTTGATCCTCAAGTCATTTTCTGTTTATTTTAACCATGTTCTGTTTCATTGATAAACTTTTATCAGTAAAAATATTTGATTGTTCTGGACTTTTCCTGGTGAGATTGATGCACTTTAGGGAAAGGGTTGGCAGGCTCTTTAACAGAAAGTGAGTCCCTCTAAGGTAATTGGCAAAGGAGCCAGAGGGGGAGATGAGATTTTATTTTTTTGACAAAGCGAGTTGTTCTGAACTGCCTGAAAGCAGATTCAATAGAATCTTTCCAAAGGGCAAAGACTTGAAAGGGAAGAATTTGCAGGACTGTGGGGACAGATCAGTGTGGTAGGATGAATCAGACGGTCCTTTCAAAGAGATAGCAGGGGCACGATGGGCTGAATGGACTCCTGCATCCTGTCAATCTCAGCCTCCTGCTTTTCTGCAGGTTAAAAGGGACAGATTTCAGTGCAGCCTCTTCCCTGTATATATATTTAAAGAGACAGGTTTCTCTTCAGCTCTGAGTGACAGATATAACAATTGGTTGGAGGCCCATTTCCCACTCAGTCCTCCAGCACCTTCCTGTCTCTCTATTAGTGCGACGCCCAGGGCAGTTTCCCAACTGGGGCGTAGGCCCCATTATTCTCAGCTAAATTCAGCCCTCAGCTCTGTCGCCTGGCTGTCACTGACACGAGCAATAGAGAGACAGAAAGGTGCACCAGGCTCAAATGGGACGTCGAAACGTGTGGCTTTAAATGAACTGTTAACATCTCTGACGATCAACAATTTTTAAAAAATGAATTCTGAACCCAGTAAACAAATTAAAGAATGACATGATAAAACTTCAAGTTTTCTGATGTTTATTCCAACAAACTGGAAGCAACAATGATTAAACACTTTTTTATAGGGAACATAGCCCTTAAACTGTAAAATTAAACTTTGCCGTTTTACTCTTAACACCATTAAATATCCACTCAATGGATATATTTTACCCTGCCTTGGAATGTTGACACTCTTTCTCCAAAAACCAGCCCAAAGTGATTCTTCACTCCCCAAGGGTTTATTTCCATTGTTTTCCTTTTCCAGTCTGGCAACCTTTAATCCCAGAACTGTCCTTCACAGTGATGGTTCTCCTGGACATTTTCCCACTAACACAAGCAAGGCGAATCTTCCAGCCTTGTTTCACAATTCTCAGGAATTTGTGACCAACATTCGACATCGGAGCAGAAATTGGCCATTTGGCCCTTTGAGTCTGCTCCACCATTTATTTACATCATGGCTGATCTTTTTGTGTTGCGTTCTCGTGTTATACCCGATACTTTTGATGCCCTTATCCAACAAGAACTGATATTAAGGCAAAATTCTGCTGTTGCTGGAATCTGAAACAAAAACAGAAAATGCTGGACAATCTCAGCAAGTCTGACAGCATCTGTAAAGAGAGAATAGACACAGCATTTTGAGTCAGGATTACTCTTTGTCAGAGGTGAAGACAAGGAAATTCTGACAAAATTTATCCTGTGAGGGTCAAGAATTGGGAAGCAATTATTAAACCTCCTCTGAACCACTTTCAATGCATTTGTATCATTTCTTAAATAGGAGACAAAGCTGCAGCCAGTATTCAAGATGTACAAAGAACAATACAGCACAGGAACAGGCCCTTCGGCCCTCCAAGCCCGCGCCGCTCCCCGGTCCAGGATTGAATCCTGAATCCAGGATCCCCGCCCAATTGTCCAGCCTATCTACATACCAATATCCTATCCACCGAGCTGTCCCCCACAGCTACGATGCTTTGTTCATTACAACCTATTAACTCACCCCCACCCCCCCATTCCAGACCATGTGATCTCCAGGGAGAGGCGAAAACCCAGAGTGAAAAACCCCAGGGCCAATATGGGGAAAAGAAAATCTGGGAAATTCCTCTCCGACCCCCTGAGGCGATCGAAACGAGTCCAGGAGATCACAATGGCCCTGATCGGAAAATGCTTCCCAACCCTAGTCATTTCCACTTCCACGAGAAACAAGGAACAATTAGCCCGCGCCGCTCCCTGGTCCAAACTAGACCACTCTTTTGTATCCCTCCATTCCCACTCCGTTCATATAGCTGTCTAGATAAGTCTTAAACGTTCCCAGTGTGTCCGCCTCCACCACCTTGCCCGGCAACACATTCCAGGCCCCCACGACCCTCTGTGTGAAATATGTCCTTCTGATATCTGTGTTAAACCTCCCCCCCTTCACCTTGAACCTATGACCCCTCGTGAACGTCACCACCGACCCGGGGAAAAGCTTCCCACCGTTCACCCTATCTATGCCTTTCATAATTTTATACACCTCTATTAAGTCTCCCCTCATCCTCCGTCTTTCCAAGGAGAACAACCCCAGTTTCCCCAATCTCTCCTCATAACCAAGCCCCTCCATACCCGGCAACATCCTGGTAAACCTCCTCTGTACTCTCTCCAAAGCCTCCACGTCCTTCTGGTAGTGTGGCGACCAGAACTGGACGCAGTATTCCAAATGCGGCCGAACCAACGTTCTATACATCTGCAACATCAGACCCCAACTTTTATACTCTATGCCCCTTCCTATAAAGGCAAGCATGCCATATGCCTTCTTCACCACCTTCTCCACCTGTGACGTCACCTTCAAAGATCTGTGGACTTGCACACCCAGGTCCCTCTGCGTCTCTACACCCTTTATGGTTCTTCCATTTATCGTGTAGCTCCTCCTTACATTATTCCCACCAAAATGCATCACTTCGCATTTATCAGGATTGAACTCCATCTGCCATTTCCTTGCCCAAGTTTCCAGCCTATCTCTATCCTTCTGTAGCCTCTGACAATGTTCCTCACTATCTGCAAGTCCTGCCAGTTTTGTGTCATCCGCAAACTTACTGATCACCCCAGTTACTCCTTCTTCCAGATCATTTATATAAATCACAAACAGCAGAGGTCCCAATACAGAGCCCTGCGGTACACCACTAGTCACAGGCCTCCAGCCGGAAAAAGACCCTTCCACTACCACCCTCTGTCTTCTATGACCAAGCCAGTTCTCCACCCATCTAGCCACCTCCCCCTTTATCCCATGGGATCCAACCTTTTTCACTAGCCTACCATGAGGGACTTTGTCAAACGCTTTACTAAAGTCCATATAGACAACATCCACGGCCCTTCGTCAACCATTTTGGTCACTTCTTCAAAAAACACCACCAGGTTAGTGAGGCATGACCTCCCTCTCACAAAACCATGTTGACTATCGTTAATGAGTTTATTCCTTTCTAAATGCGCATACATCCTATCTTTAAGAATCTTCTCCAACAACTTCCCCACCACGGACGTCAAGCTCACCGGCCTATAATTACCCGGGTTATCCTTCCTACCCTTCTTAAATAACGGGACCACATTGGCTATCCTCCAATCCTCTGGGACCTCACCTGTGTCCAGTGACGAGACAAAGATTTGCGTCAGAGGCCCAACGATTTCACCTCTCGTCTCCCTGAGCAGCCTTGGATAGATTCCATCAGGCCCTGGGGATTTGTCAGTCTTTATATTCTCTAACAAACCTAACACTTCCTCCTTTGTAATGGAGATTTTCTCCAACGGTTCAACACTCCCCTCCGAGACACTCCCAGTCAACACATCCCTCTCCTTTGTGAATCCCGACGCAAAGTATTCATTTAGGATCTCCCCTACCTCTTTGGGCTCCAAGCATAAGTCCCCACTTTTGTCCCTGAGAGGTCCGATTTTTTCTCTAACAACCCTTTTGTTCCTAACGTATGAATAAAATGCCTTGGGATTCTCCTTAATCCTGTCTGCCAAGAACATTTCGTGACCCCTTTTTGCTCTTCTAATTCCCCGTTTGAGTATTTTCCTACTTTCATTGTACTCCTCCAGAGCTCCCTCCGTTTTTAGCTGATTGGACCTAACATACGCCTCTCTTTTCCTTTTGACCAGTCCCTCAATTTCCCTGGTTATCCACGGTTCCCTAATCCTACCCTTCCTATCCTTCTTTTTTACAGGCACATGCTTGTCCTGTAGCCCTAACAACCGTTCCTTAAAAGACTGCCACATACCAGATGTGGATTTACCCTCAAACAGCCTCTCCCAATCAAGAGCTGCCAATTTCTGCCTGATCCCAATAAAGTTAGCCTTCCCCCAATCCAACACCTTACCCTTGGGACACCACTCATCCTTTTCCATCACTATCTTAAAGCTAACAGAATTGTGGTCACTATTTGCCACATGTTCCCCAACCAAAACTTTGAAGACCTGACCGGGCTCATTCCCCAGTACGAGGTCCAGGATAGCCCCCTCTCTAGTCGGGCTATCTACATATTGTTCCAAAGAACCCTCCTGTACGCATTTTACAAATTCCTCCCCATTCAGAATCCCAGCCCTCAGCGATTTCCAGTCTATACCAGGGAAATTGAAGTCTCCCACTACAACAACCCTATTTTTCCTGCAGCTATCCAGTATCTCCTGACATATCCGAACTTCCACTTCCCTTGGGCTGTTGGGGGGCCTGTAGTATACCTCCAACATAGTGACTGCGCCCTTCCTGTTTCTAAGCTCCACCCAGAGTGACTCGTTACACGACCCCTCTGAATTGTCCTCCCTCTGCACCGCTGTAATATGCTCTCCAACTAATACTGCTACTCCCACACCTCTTTTGGCCCCTCCTCTGTCTCGCCTGAGACAGAGGAGGGGCCAAAAGTTCTCTCTGAGATTCCTCCTCTTCTGATATCCTGTGAAACACTTTTGTAAAAACAAAGGACAGAAATTCAGAACAGAGAATTCTAGCTCCTATGGAACATTCTTTCCTCTGTCATTCTCCAAAAGCTGTGAATCTTCATCCCACACACTCTCCCTCCATTCTCACTCTGCTGTATCTAATATTCACCCTCCAAATTGTCTTGAAGGTGCTGATTGAAGCTGATTGACAGATCTATGCTCACTGCTTCCTGTCATGGACAGTAAGAAGTCTGACAACACCTCGTCAAAGTTCAACAGGTTTATTTAGAACATAGAACAGTACAGCACAGAACAGGCCCTTCGGCCCACGATGTTGTGCCGAGCTTTATCTGAAACCAAGATCAAGCTACCCCACTCCCTATCATCCTGGTGTGCTCCATGTGCCTATCCAACAACCGCTTAAATGTTCCTAAAGTGTCTTGACTCCACTATCACTGCAGGCAGTCCATTCCACACCCCAACCACTCTCTGCGTAAAGAACCTACCTCTGATATCCTTCCTATATCTCCCACCATGAACCCTATAGTTATGCCCCCTTGTAATAGCTCCATCCACCCGAGGAAAGAGTCTTTGAACGTTCACTCTATCTATCCCCTTCATCATTTTATAAACCTCTCTTAAGTCTCCCCTCAGCCTCCTCCGCTCCAGAGAGAACAGCCCTAGCTCCCTCAACCTTTCCTCATAAGATCTACCCTCCAAACCAGGCAGCATCCTGGTAAATCTCCTCTGCACTCTTTCCAGCACTTCCACGTCCTTCTTATAGTGAGGTGACCAGAACTGCACACAATATTCCAAATGTGGTCTCACCAAGGTCCTGTTCAGTTGCAGCATAACCCCACGGCTCTTAAACTCCAACCCCCTGTTAATAAAAGCTAACACACTGTAAGCCTTCTTCACAGCTCTATCCACTTGAGTGGCAACCTTTAGAGATCTGTGGATATGGACCCCAAGATCTCTCTGTTCCTCCACAGTCTTCAGAACCCTACCTTTGACCCTGTAATCCACATTTAAATTAGTCCTACCAAAATGAATCACCTCACACTTATCAGGGTTAAACTCCATTTGCCATTTTTCAGCCCAGCTTTGCATCCTATGTCTCTTTGTTAGCTCAAGCCACAAGCTTCCGGAGCGTGACAGAGCAACAAGCTCACAACTCCTTGATTAAAATAAGATACAAGATCCTTCATTATAACTTAACCTTTTTTAAGCCAACTTACAAGGACTGATTTTAGAGGCAACATCTTGTCTTTGTTGATTTAAAATCCCAAACATGTTACCACCGGCAAAATCTTTGTTCTTTATCTGGGGATAAAATTCTCAGTTATTCCAAATTCCTCCAGGCGATGCTTAATATTTCCGCATTAAACTTATTCCCAGAAATCCTCAATTATAAACTAAAATAGACACGAGTTTCCGGGCAGTCGCAGGTATATGGTCAAGATAGTCCAGTCCCACAATGCCTCACATTCAATCTGCAGTCCTTCAATTATAACAGAATATGTGGCTGTATGTAGCTGCCTTGGCCATGGTCAACCCCAAGGGTGCCTTCATGAACTGCTGCAATACCTGAGGTGTAAGTACACCCACAGTACTGTTAGGAAGGGACTTCCAGCTACATATTCCAGACTTTCACTGGACTGTAGGTGGATATCAGATTGATATATTCCATTCAACCACACCCAAGGTGAGTTATTCCAATTCTTTTATTGTCCAGGACAATATATTCACAATGTCTTTAAAACAGAAATTAAACATTCCCATTTGATTTCAGACAGTAACGTATTCTGTTAGTTTGTTCTTTATTGTCAATGTCAGGCTGGGGTTGTTCCCCTTGGAGCAAAGGAGGTTGAAGGGAGATTTGATAGAGGTGGACAAGATTCTGACAGGTTTAGATAAGGTGGACAAAGAAAAGCTGTTTCCATTAGCTGATGGGCCAAGGATGAGGGGGACACAGATTTCTTGTTTTGGGTCAGAGATGTGGGGTGGGGGGGGGGGGGGGGGGGGGGGGGGGGGGGAGATGGGAGGAAGAATATTCTGATGCAGCGAATGGTAATGACCTGGAACTCGCTGCCTACGCGGGTGGAGGAAGTGGAGACAATAAACAATTAAAAAGGAAATTGGATGGGCATTTGGGATGTTCCAAACAGTACAAAGAACAAAGAAAATTACAGCACAGAAACAAGCCCTTTGGCCCTCCAAGCCTGTAGCAACCATGCTGCCCGTCTGAACTAAAACCCCCTACCCTTCCGGGGACCATATCCCTCTATTCCTATGCTATTTATATATTTGTCAAGACACATCTTAAAAGTCACTATCGTATCTGCTTCCACTACCTTCCCCGGCAACGAGTTCCAGGCACCCACCACCCTCTGTGTAAAAAATCTGCCTTGTACATCTCCTTTAAACCTTGCCCCTCGCACCTTAAACCTATGCCCCCAGTAATTGACTCTTCCACCCTGGGAAAAAGCTTCTGACTATCCACTCTGTCCATGCACCTCATAATCTTGTAGACTTCTATCAGGTCGCCCCCCTCAACCTCCGTCGTTCCAGTGAGAACAAACCAAGTTTTTCCAACCTCTCCTCATAGCTAATGCCCTCCACACCAGGCAACATCCTGATAAATATTTTCCGTACCCTCTCCAAAGCCTCCACATCCTTCGGGTAGTGTGGTGACCAGAATTGAACATTAGATTCCAAGTGCTGTCTAACTAAGGTTCTATAAAGCTGCAACATGACTTGCCAATTTTTAAACTCAATGCCCCGGCTGATGAAGGCAAGCATGCCGTATGCCTTCTTGATTATCTTCTCCACCTGCATTGCCACTTTCAATGACCTGTGTACCTGTACACCCAGATCCCTCTGCCTATGAATACTCTAAAGGGTTCTGCCATTTACTGTATATTTCCCATCTGTATTAGACCTTCCAAAATGCATTACCTCACATTTGTCCGGATTAAACTTCATCTGCCATCTCTCCGCCCAAGTCTCCAACTGATCTAAATCCTGCTGTATCCTCTGCCGGTTCCCATCGCTGTCCGCAATTCCACCAAACTTTGTGTCGTCCACAAACTTACCAATCAAACCAGTTACATTTTCCTCCAAATCATTTATATATATTACAAACAGCTGAAGTCCCAGAACTGAACCCTGAGGAATGTCACTTGTCACAGCCCTCCATTCAGAAATGTACCTTTGCACTGCCAACCTCTGTTTTCTTCTGACTAAATATCTCGAAACTTCCTAACACCCTGTCACTCTGTGATCCTCGTGACATTTGAAACCAGGTATTCGCAAAAAGACTCAAAGAGCATCAGCCCACTGGAGGCTGAGACCAGCCAGTCCAGCACAAAGAAAGCCTCTGCCCCTTCCCATTGACCAACTGTGAGAATGAACAAAATGCAGTCCTGGATGCAACTGAGAGCAGAAACAATAACAGCAGAATCCAACCCCTGTCATCACTCGTGAACTTGCTGGTGTCTCAGCAGGTGGGATGAAACTCTGAATCCCTTCCCACACTGAGAGCAGGTGAATGGTTTCTCCCCAGTGTGAACTCGCTGGTGTGCCCGCAGGTCGGATGATCGAGTGAATCCCTTCCCACACTGAGAGCAGGTGAACGGCCTCTCCCCAGTGTGAATTCGCTGGTGTGCCCGCAGGTTGGATACCCGAGTGAATCCCTTCCCACACTGAGAGCAGGTGAATGGCCTCTCTCCAGTGTGAACTCGCTGGTGTCTCTGCAGGTCGGATAACTGAGTGAATCCCTTCCCACACAGAGCAGGTGAACGGCCTTTCTCCAGTGTGAACTTGCTGGTGTGTCTGCAGGTTGGATAACTGAGTGAATCCCTTCCCACACTGAGAGCAGGTGAATGGTCTCTCCCCAGTGTGAACTCGCTGGTGTCTCTGCAGGTCGGATAACTGAGTGAATCCCTTCCCACACTGAGAGCAGGTGAACGGCCTTTCTCCAGTGTGAACTTGCTGGTGTGTCTGCAGGTTGGATAACTGAATGAATCCCTTCGCACATTGAGAGCAGGTGAATGGTCTCTCCCCAGTGTGAACTCGCTGGTGTGACTGCAGCTGGGATAACCGAGTGAATCCCTCCCTACAGTGAGAGCAAATGAATGGTCTCTCCCCAGTGTGGCTGCGCCGATGAGCTTCCAGCTCTGATGGGGCTCTGTATCCCTTCCCACAGTCCACACATTTCCATGGTCTCTCCATGGTGCAGGTGTCCTTACCTCTCTCTTAGGTGGACAATCAGTTGAAACTTCGTCCACACACAGAACAAGATTACAGTCTCTCCCCGCTGTGAATGGTGCGATATTTATTCAGACTGTGTAACTGGTTAAAGCTCTTTAGTCAGTGCATTGGAACACTCTCACTCAAGTGTGGCAGTGTGTTGATACTTTTTCACTCACACTGACCTTTCAAATCTTTTCAAATTGACAGACTGGACAATCATTTCTCCTTCTGGATTCAAAGTCCGATGATATTGAGGTCCCAAGGAATATGACTCTGTCACGTCTAGACGTGACGTTTGAGATTTTGGCCTGTGATTCCTTTTTCAATATCCTGTAAAATGAGTTTCCAAAAGTCATCAGTGTCAGAACAGGTTAGAAATTCAGAACAGACAATTTCTACGGAACATTCTTACCTCTCTCATTCCCCAAAAGCTGGAAATCTCCATCCCACACACTCTCTCCCCATTCTCAGCAGGTCTGGCAGCATCTGTATGGAGAGAAAAGAACTGATGTTTCAGAGCTTTGACAAAGGGTCATCTCGACAAGAAACATCAGCTCTTTTCTCTCCTTACAGATGCTGCCAGACCTGCTGAGATTTTCCAGCATTTTCTCTCTTGGTTTCAGATTCCAGCATCCGCAGTAATTTGCTTTTATAAGGCTGCAGATACCTCCTCCCAAGTAACATGCGTGTGCCCAAGACATCACCACTTGTTTCCCTTATTTCTTTCGCACCCATGGTGCTCTCCGCAGTAAACACAGAGGAGAAGTATTCATTAAAAATCTCACCCATCTCCTGCGGCTCCACACACAGATGGCCATACTGATTTTTAAGGGGATCTATTCTCTCTCTAGCCACCCTTTTACTCTTAATATAGCTATAGAACCTCTTGGAATTTTCTTTAATCTTACCTGCCAGATCCATATCAGACCCTCTTTTTGTCCTCCTGATTTCCCTCTTCAGTATTTTCTTACACTTTTTATAGTCAGAGTGATTCACTTGTCCCCGATTGCCTAAACCCAATGTATGCTTCCTTCTTTTACCTGACCAGAGCCTCAATGTCCCTTGTCTGCCAGAGATCCCTAAATTTACCATTCTTTCCCTGCATCTTAACAGGAATATACTGCCCCTGGATTCTTGATATCACACTTTTAAAACCTCCCATTTGCCAGTCATTCCTTTCCCTTCAAACAAAACTCACCTAATCGACATCTGCTAGATCCTGCCTAATGCCCACAAAAGTGGCCCTGCTCCAGTTTAGGGCCTGGACCTGTGGACCTATCCTATCTTTTTCCAAAACTATTTGAAACTATTGGTGCTCCCAATAGTGCTCCCTGACTGACACTTCAGTCACTTGCTCCACCTCATTTCTTGACTGTCTAATAGAAAGTGAGTCCAGGAATTGATAATGAAAAATAAGGAGCTGGGAGATGAATTGAACAAGTATTTTGCCTCGGTGTTCACAATCGAGGATACAGTTAAAACTCAGAAACAGCTGTAAATCAGAATAGTAATGAATTAATAATAATGAACAATAAAATACAGTGTAGGAGGAGGCCATTCAGCCCATCGAGCCTGCACCGACAACAATCCCATCCAGGCCCTATCCGCATATTTACCTGTTAATCCCCCTGATACCAAGTGGCAATTTATCATGGCCAATCCGTCTAACCGGCACATCTTTGGACTGTGGAAGGAAACCGGAACACCCGGAGGAAACCCACACAGACACGGGGGGAATGTAGAAACTCTGCACAGACAGCGACCTGAGGCTGGAATTGAACCCGGGTCCCTGGCACTGTTAGGCAGCTGCACTAACCACTGTGCCACCGGGCCACATGTCAGTGTCATCGCCCGACTCCAGCCCAGTCTCAGCTCATCTGGAACCCTCACCCATTCCATTGTGACCTCACACCCTCACCCATTCCATTGTGATGTCACACCCTCACCCATTCCATTGTGACGTCACACTCTCACCCATTCCATTGTGACGTCACACCCTCACCCATTCCATTGTGACGTCACACTCTCACCCATTCCATTGTGACGTCAGGGCTTCACTCTCCGATCACAATCCCTGCCGGCCTCCCACATGCAGCCTCAATGGCGGCAGTCAGCCCGGGTCTAACACTAGGACGGCACGGTAGCACAGTGGTTAGCATTGCTGCTTCACAGCTCCAGGGTCCCGGGTTCGATTCCCGGCTCGGGTCACTGTCTGTGTGGAGTTTGCACATTCTCCTCGTGTCTGCGTGGGTTTCCTCCGGGTGCTCCGGTTTCCTCCCACAGTCCAAAGATGTGCGGGTTAGGTTGATTGGCCAGGTTAAAAAATTGCCCCTTAGAGTCCTGGGATGTGTAGGTTAGAGGGATTAGCGGGCAAAATATGTGGGGATAGGGCCTGGGTGGGATTGTGGTCGGTGCAGACTCGATGGGCCGAATGGCCTCCTTCTGCACTGTAGGGTTTCTATGATTTCTATGATTTCTATGACTACAAGCTGCCGCTCCATTTGGTACAAAGGGGGGGACCGGGAAGTTCATTTCCGGGGTTTGGGATTGAACAACATGTTTACAAAATCTCTCCACCCACTCGCCACATTTATCATTCCCCTCACGCCGCCCTCTACCTCGTATTGATCTCGCTTCCAAGTTAAACCCGGCCGTCCGTCACCATTACCCGCTCTGCGCATGCTTCAGATCCCGCCCCTCATTCACTCCAATTGGTTGGAGGACCAGCCGCTCCCGCACTGTCCTCCAGCCCCGCCCCCCATTCACTCCGATTGGTTGGAGGACCAGCCGCTGCTCCGCCCCCTCGTCCTATTGGTCCGGAGCTGCCGTCAATCAGTGCCCGGGCATTGTGATGTGGAGCATGCGCAGTGTCATTGCTGTCCTTGGCGCTTGTTTGTCCCGGAGAAGCGGAGTCAGCGTTCGGCGGTGGCTGGGAGGATTTGGAAACACTTTGTGGATCCGCAAACCCTTCAGAATCATTGTCAGCTCCCTGGTTTGCAGCTGCGGGGCTTCTCCCTCCCTCCCTCCCGGGAACAGGCCCAGGTTACCGGCCCCATCCTGGCTCAGCCACTGGAGGATGGTTCACATCAGAGGATGGGGGAGGGGGACAATAAATAAGAGGTTACACTTTGGCCTCAAATCAATGAGGACTCTGATCTCTGGGAAGGAAGGAAACCCTGGGAGGTGGGCGGGGAGGATTCACAAACGCCCGCTGGAGGTCCCAACACCCCCAATAAGACCCATTGGTTTTATTGTCAGTCTGCAGACAGGAGCTGGAGAACTGAACCCAGACAGAGGAGAGGGAGGGAGAAAACTGGGAGTGGAGGAAAGAAATGGTGAGATGGGTTTGGATTTCAGCCCAGGGAGGAGGGAGAGTGTGTGGGGCGGAGATTTACAGATTTGGGGGAACAAGAGAGGAAAAAATGTTCCAGACAAACTAGAATTGTCTGTTCAGAGTTTGTATCGTGTTCTGACAGTGATGACTTTTCGAAACTGTTTCTACAGGATATTGGAAGTGAAAGATTGGCAGACAGAAAATTCAAACCGGACATCACATCTGACAAAGTCATTCAGTTCCTTCGGAGCTGAATATCATTGGTCTTTGAATATAGAAAGAGAAATATTTGTCTGTTCTGCCTGTGGGCAAAGAAATTAAACATCAGTATGACCGGAAAAGCATCGGGACAAACACACACCCGAGTGAGAGTGTTCCAGTGAACTGAATGTGGAAAGAGCTTTAACCAGTTACACAGCCTGAAAAAACATCACAGTTCACAGCAGGGTGAAACTACGTGTATGTTGTGTGTGTGGATGAGGCTTGAACTGATCATCCAACCTGGAGAAACACAAGGACACCTGCACCATGGAGAAACCGTGGAAATGTGTGGATTGTGGGAAGGGATTCGGTTTCCCATCACAATTGGAAGTTCATCGGCGCAGTCACACTGGGGAGAGACCGTTCACCTGCTCCGTCTGTGGGAAGGGATTCACCCATTCATACAATCTTCTGACTCACCAACGGGTTCACACTGGGGAGAGGCCGTTCACCTGCCCTGTGTGTGGGAAGGGATTCACTCGCTCATCCCACATTGTGACACACCAACTTGTTCACACTGATGAGAGACTGTTTACATGTTCTGACTGTGAGAAGAGTTTTAAATGCAAAAAGGATCTGCTGACACACCAACGTATTCACACTGGGGAGAGACCGTTCACCTGCTGTGTGTGTGGGAAAGGATTCATTCAGTCATCCCACTTGCAGACACATCAACTTGTTCACTCTGATAACAAACTTTTTAATTGTTCTCACTGTGAGAAGAGCTTTAAAAATAAAAATGATCTGCTAACGCACCAATATACTCACACTGGGGAGAGGCCATTCACCTGCTGTGTGTGTGGGAAGGGATTCAGCCGTCCATCTGCCCTATTGAACCACCAGAGAATTCACACTGGGGAGAGGCCCTTCATCTGCTCAGACTGTGGGAAGGGATTCATTAATTCATCCAACCTTCTGATACACCAGCAACTCCACACAGGGGATCGACCGTTCACCTGCTCTGAATGTGGGAAGGGATTCACCCGTTCATACAACCTTCTGACACACCAGCAGGTTCACAGTGAGGAGAGGCCATTCACTTGCTCCGTGTGTGGGAAGGGATTCACTCGTTCATCCAATCTATTGAATCACCAGCGAGTTCACACTGGAGAGAGGCCGTTCACCTGCTCTGTGTGTGGGAAGGGAATCAGTCAGTCATCCAGCCTGCTGACACATCAGAGAGTTCACAGTGCGGAGAGGCCATTTACCTGCTCTGTCTGTGGGAAGGGATTTTCTCATTTATCTTATCTTCTGAAACACCAGCGAGTTCACACTGGGGAGAGGCCGTTCACCTGTAATGTCTGTGGAAAGGGATTTATTCAGTCATCCCACCTGCTAACACACCGGCGAGTTCACAAACGACTGCAAGGTTTGGATTCTACTCTTCTTGATGCTGTTAATCATATCCAGGACTGAATCGTGTTCACTCTGACAGTCTTCATCCGTTGAGGTTTAATATTCTGAATAAATATGAAATAGACCAGCTTTGTTTTTAAAATTGTTGTAGATTTTTGTCTTTCCCACCTGACTGTTTAACATCACCAGGCTGGAGCTCAGAAAAGACAATCGGGGGTGGATCATATGGCAAACAGGACGCGGTCCTTCAGGGTCACAGAGAGGGACAAACAGCACTTTGCTCTTCCTCTTCTCTCTTCACGACAGCAAAGTACCCGTGTGGTTTAATCCTGAGATGTGCAAGAACATCAGTCGCTCCCTTCCATGTTTCAGCGCTCCTAGACCAGGAACAGAAGTTCCTTTACAACTGTGTTTAGAGTCAGGAAGAACAACAGTGAATGCTGGAAGCATGCTGCTAAATCAGAGATTGGTGCAAAACTGGGATCTGTTCCTGACTGAGAGTGAAACGGCAGGATTAGATTTCCAGACTGAAAAAGCAGAAAAGTCTAAAATATTTTAATGTGTTTGTGTGTCAGTGCCAGTTTATTGAACAGAAACCAGTTTAAAATAAATTGGTTAAAGTCTGCATTAAAGTAGCAGCTGGAGAGTTCAAAGGAACCTGTTATCTGCTGGGACAATTAGACAACAATTTGATTCCCAGATAAAAAGGAGCTACAGCGTGTCCAAGAATTCCCAGTTTTATTGATGTGGCTTCCCACACACTGTCCTTTTAAATAAACCTCACTCCTATCAACCTTTAACCATTATAAACAGAATAGAGAGAAGAGTGAAGCTGTGCCTGTCCCTTTAACTGGAAGCTGAGCAGCATCAAGCCCCAACTGTCCCTTTAAGAATGGGTGATGTGCTCAGCTGAAGATTCCTATTGGTAGTTTTCTGGATGATCTCCTTATTTTGGATTATTCTCAGTGATTCTCAGTTGTGTGAACCTCTGCTCACTCACTTAATATCTCTCCTCTCTGTCAGATACTCACTTAATATCTCTCCCCTCTGTCAGGTACTCACTTAATATCTCTCCTCTCTGTCAGATACTCAATATCTCTCCTCTCTGTCAGGTACTCAGTTAATATCTCTCCTCTGTCAGATACTGACTCACTTAACATCGCTCTCCTCTCTCTCAGACACTCATTTCACTTACCTTCCACTCCTACACTCAATTAAACACGCTCCTTTCTCTCACTCACTTAACCTCTCTCTCAAATACTGTCTAAGTCACTTAACCTCTATCTTTCTCTCAGACACTCATTCATTTAACTTTTCTATGTCAGATAGTGCTGAAACTCACTCAATTTTTTCATTCTCCGGTTATCTCTCTCTAAAAAAGCACCAAACACCTTCAATCTCTCTTCTCTGTCTGAGACAACATCGAATTTACAGAGACTCAATCTCTGTTTTTTTTATTCATACGTGGGAAATAGGTGTCGCTGACTGGCCAGCATTTATTACCCATCCCTAGTCGCCCTTGTTCAGAGGGCAGTTGAGAGGCAACCACGTTGCTGTGGCTCTGGAATCACATGTAGACCAGACTGGGTAAAGACGGCAGATTTCCTTCCCTAAAAGACATTAGTGAACCAGGTGGGTTTTTCTGACAATATTTTCATGGTCATCACTCGATTCTTAATTCCAGATTTTTAAAATTGAATTCAAATTCCACCATCTGCCATGGCGGTATTCGAATCTGGGTCCCCAGAAAAATTGCTGAGTTTCTGCATGAACACCTAGCGATAATACCACGAGGCCATTGTCGCCCCACTTCTCTCTCCCACTTCCTCTGACAGGCCCTGACTCACTCTCATTTTCTGATATCCCTCTTTGGGGAAAACTCATTCCTTTCTATAATTTCCCCCTCATCTCTCCCAGTGATGACCCTCAGTCCAGCTCCCAATTCATTGACTGTTAAAAACCCAAATAATCTTTGTTTATTGTTTCACATGGGAATGGAGGTGAATGTAATGCTGAGAGCGGCAGCAATCTGTGTGGTTGTTCTTGATGCTGTCAGAGTGAGTTCACCCTCACAGACAGGAAGACCGTTCACTGTGATAACATCAAACGGATGTCGCCTGTTTCATTTTCAGGAAATACAACTTCCTGTTTCTCTGCTGCCGGTTGCAAACCGCGCATCTCACTTCTGGGCAGAAAATAAATCCAGGGGCCACAATCTGGTGAGAACATCTGTCAGTGCGGCTTATATCTATCCACAGAGACAGGGCAGAGTCTCACAGGATCAGAGTCACACAGGATCACATTGCGGTGATATTTACAAATGAGCCTGTTATTCCTGTTCAGAGTCTCCATTCCGGATATAATGAGCTGTATTTGTGGATCAGTCACTGAGTTCCCTCTGCTCCCCATAGCCAGGAACTGATAGCCTGCTCCCTTAGATTTTATATCATTCTCTCTGAATTGCTTGTTTCCTCTGTTTCTCAGCTTTTATCTTTGACTACCTCAACTTTCTGTTTTTTAAAATCTCTCTCAATTTTTCTCTGTCTTTCTGTCTCTCCTCTGTATCTCTCTCAGTCTCTGTGCGACCCGATTTAAGGGTTTCTGATTGAGTATAAAAGGAAAAACAGGGATAAAAGCAGAAAAACTCAGCAGGTCTGGCAGCATCTGTTTGAGAGAAACAGTGAACATTTTGAGTCCATATGATTCTTCAGGGCAGGAAAAACATGGGTTTTCTGTCTTAGATCAGGATGGGGAGGTTTAATAGAGACGTTTAAAATGACACGATTTATGATAGTGTCAATGGAGAGGAACTGTTTCCCAGAAGCAGGAGGGTCTGTCGATGGAGAGAATCTATTTCTCAGGTGCAGGAAGGTCTGTCGATGGGGAGAATCTATTTCCCAGATATTGGAGGATCTGTCGATAGGAAGAAACTGTTTCCCAGGTGCAGGAGGGTCGGTAAGCAGAGGACACAGAGATTTAACATAATTGACAACATTACTGGAGGGGGTGATGAGGATAAGTTTTTACACAATTTGATTTAATCTGGAATGCAAACTGACAGGTGCTAGAATCAGGTTTGATAGTAAATTTCAAAGGGGATTGGATAAATACTTGCAGAGGGTAAATTGACAGAGTTATGGTGAATGGGATTAATTGGACAACTCATTCATCTTTGTGACATTCTGAATGTTTCTCTCCTGAGGTGTTAACATTTGATCTTTTCAGTCACAATGTGTCTCAAACAGAAGATCAAAACATTGGGTTTGATGAGCTGTCAGGTCTGTTTCCCATGTGTCTGTGTAACTTAAGAATTGCAGATAACCATGAGAAGGAACTGATTATTTTCAGTTCCTCGAACAGATAAAGCACAGATATCAGAAATCTCTGGAGTTCCCCATGTCCTCATTATTCTCCCCTTGAGTATAACAGCTCTCAGTCAGGCAGAGTCAGTAACACATGTTTCTGCCATGATGTTTGCATTCCTATTTTACCACTTACCTCCCAGTGACACTCGGCATAACACAGAAACCTCAAAATATCATTGCCCACTTACACCTTGTCCTCCTATTACAATCAAATGTTTGTTGGGCCTCTTGTCTCTCTTAATGTCAGATTACCTGCAGGCAAAATGACCTCAGAGACACTGGAACCGATCTTTGTGATTATTATTGTTACACCAGATTCCAATCAGTCCCAGGAGCTGCAGTTGTAAAATACAGCAAAATTGAAATAACAGGCAGGTTATTGTCAAATAGTAAGTGGCAGAGTGGCACATAACAGAATTGGAATCTATTGTATCAATAGACCATGAATCACTCGCTATCAAATGAGACCCAAACTTTGGTTATGGTGCACTAGAGACTGACTGTATTATCATTACATTGGACCCCGGGACCTAGAATTCCTGATTCTAAAATGCCACCCCTATTACCTTCCATGGGAGTTCACCTCTTAGCCCGACAGCAGTTTACTTCCCACCCCACGCAGACGTGAAGACCACAAATAGTCTTGAGACGAAACCTCCTGAGGCCTTGTTCATCTTAGCTGAAACTTCAATCAGACCAAGCTCAAGGGCGTTCTACTAAGATACCAGCAACACATCTCCTGTTCCATCAGAGGCCCAAACATCCTAGACCACTGCTATACAAATATCAAACATACCTACCGCTCTATCGCCAGCCCACACCTTGGCAAATCACGGCTGTGCTCCTGCACCCAGCTTAAAAGCAAAAACTGAAATAGAAGAATCTGTCAAAGAAAGTGGTGCAATGCTGGTCTGAGGAATCGGATGATCTCCTACTGGACTGCTTAGAGTCAATAGACTGAACAGTATTTAAAACTGCGAGCAGCCTGAATGAGTGCACCACTACAGTAACTGACTCATTCGTAAGCGTGTAGAAGACTGTGTGCCAAAGAAGCAAATCCACGTGTTTCCCAACTGGAAACCATGGATGAACAGGGAGAGCCACTGTCTGCTGAAGTCCAGATCTGAGGCGTTCATGTCAGGCGACTCTGACCTATACAAGACAGTAAGAAGTCTCACAACAGCAGGTTAAATTGCAACAGGTTTATTTGGTAGCACAAGCTTTTGGAGTGTCACTCCTTCAGATGAAGAAAGAGTGACACTCCGAAAGCTTGTGCTACCAAATAAACCTGTTGCACTTTAACTTGGTGTTGTGAGACTCCTTACCGTGCCTACTCCAGTCCAACGCCTGCATCTCCACATCATCTATATAAGATAACCAGATATGATCCATCAAAGATGCCAAAAGACAGTACCGGACCAAGCTGGAGTCCCAGGCTATCCACATGGACTCCTGCCGACTATGGCATGGTCTGCAAGACATAAAAGGCTACAAGTTGAACGCAGGCAAAATTACCAGCTCCAATGCACCCCTCCCCACTGAAGTCAACACATTCCATGCCCGTTATGAGCAAGAGGTCAGCGAGAGCACGCCCCCCATCCCAGAAGCTTCCGATGAACATGTATCCAAGGTCACCAGTGCAGACATCAGAGCAGCCTTCTCAAAAGTCAACCCATGGAAAGCAACTGGCCCAGACAGGGTACCCGGATGAGCACTCAGGTCCTGCGCAGACCAGCTGGCAAGGGTATTCACAGACATCTTCAACCTCTCTTTCCAACAATCTAATGTCCCTACCTGCTACCTGTACAGGAATGAGATAGAGAATCTGGTGAACTGGTGTGGCAACAATAATCTCTACCTCAATGTCAACAAAACAAAAGAGATTGTCGTTGACTTCAGGAAGTGTAAAGGAGAACATGCCCTGTCTACATCAATGGGGACGAAATAGAAAGGGTCAAGAGCTTCAAGCTTTTAGGTGTCCAGATCACCAACAACCTGTCCTGGTCCCCCCATGCTGACATTATAGTTAAGAAAGCCCACCAATGCCTCTACTTTCTCAGAAGACTAAAGAAATTTGGCATGTCAGCTACGACTCTCACCAACTTTTACAGATGCACCATAGAAAGCATTCTTTCTGGTTGTATCACGGCTTGGTATGACTCCTGCTCTGCCTAAGACCGCAAGGAACTACAAAAGGTTGTGAATGTAGCCAAAGAAAAGCCAGGCAGCGTGCCTTAATGACTATCATCCTGTGGCTCTGACAAAGCAACTTTTTGTGATTCATGCACAAGGACATCCAGGTTCCTCTGCACAGCAGCATGCTGCAATTCTTTACCATTTCAATAATAGTCCATTTTGCTGTTATTCCTACCAAAATGGATGACCTCACATTTACCAACATTGTACTCGATTTCTGTTGGCAAAATAGGTTGCATGCTTACTTTTTAATTATGCAATGTTCAGAGCACTAAATTTGACACACAGAATCATAGAATCCTGACAGTGCAGAAGGAGGCCATTCGGCCCATCAAGCCTGCACCGACAACAATCCCACCCAGGCCCTATCCCAATAACCTCATGCCCTGACACAAAAGGGGCAATTTACCATGGCCAATCCACCTAACCTGCACATCTCTCAACTGTGGGAAGAAACCCACGCAGACACAGGGAGAATGTGCAAACTCCACACAGTAACCTGAGGCTGGAATTGAACCCAGGTCCCTGGCGCTGTGAGGCAGCAGTGCTGACCACATGCAACCAATAACCAAGGACATGGCAGACATGACCAGTGTGTGAATTGCTGATGAATGGTCTTGTCCCTGTTGTTCCAATCTGTGTCCACAAAGGGACAATCCAATGGCAGAGCCATTGCCCAGCATTCACTGCGGGAGCTGCTGCGCATGCGCACTGTCAGGCTGTGATTGGAGCATGCGCAATGCAGGTGCTGCAGCTTGACGGAAGCGTGAGGAGCTCGTGTGGCTTTTGCAACGGGTGAAATAAAACACCGAGTGTGGATGGGGAATGGAGCCGGTGGGTGGAGAGATTTCATTAACACCGGACTCAGCTCGCAAAGTTCGAGTAAAATCTAACGGTCCCCCATTTGGACCGAGAGGATTGTTCGGTAGTTCTCTCGGTGTGGGGCCTGGCTCGCCGATCGCCATCTTTATAAGGGGCAATGTTCCGGTAAGGACGCTGCCATCTTTATAGGGGGCAATACCAGTCGCAGGAGAGAACTTTATGCATTTCTATGTTAAAAGCAAAATACTGAGGGTGCTAGAAATCTGAAATAAAAACCGAAAATGGTGGATTGCTACCCTGGGCTGACAGTAATGCATTTACAGGATACGCAAAAGAGAGAATTCACAATTCAAAACATTGCATCTAGATTCAGTCGATTCATCAAGATCATTGACCTTTGAATGTGTAAAGAAGCTGTTCTGTCTGTGGGAAATGATTTCAGCTATCAATGCGTCTGGTATTTGAAAATAAGAATGATAATTTCAAAATCAAGATTCCGCTTGACTGGAAATCATGGCAAAGTACTGCAGATGCTGAAATCTGACGAAGGGTCATCCTGACTCGAAAAGTTGGCTCTATTCTCTGTCCACAGATGCTGTTAGACCTGCTGAGAGTTTCCAGCATTTTCTGCTTTTGTTGTGACTGGGAATCAATGTGGGTGAGCAGGCACTGAGGTCTTGGGGCTAACTGGACTTGCTGTTATAGAGTCACACAGCACAGAAAGAGATCCTTCAGCCCATAAGTGAACAAGTGAGGAAAAGATGTTCCACAGAATCAGAATTGTCTATTCAGAATTTCTGTCCTGTACTTCCGAGGATTAATTTTATAAACTCCTTTTACAGGCTATGAGAAAGGGAGGAATTCCAAACAAGAACATCAAACCAAACATGACATCCAACATCTACTCACTTGATTCATCAGCGCTTGAATATTGTGGACCTTTGAATGTGGAATGAGAAATGTTTCTTTGTTCTGTCTGAGGATTTCAAACTGGAAGTTTTGAAACAATTGACTGGAAAAGCACTGAGTGAGAGTGTTCCAGTGAACTGACTGTGGAAAGAGCTTTAACCAGTTATACAGCCTGATAAAACATCACAGCATTCACAGCAAGGAGAAACTGTACAGTTTGGACAAGGTTTCAACTGATTGTCCAATCTGGAGAGTCACAAGGACACTGGCATCATGGAGAAACTGTGGAAATGTGGGGACTGTGGGAAGGGCTTCAATTACCCAAAGCTGAGAAAACGTTATCATTGTCACACTGATGAGCCACCATTCACCTGCTCTGTCTGTGGGAAGCGATTCACTCAGTCATCCCACCTCACTGACCATCAACTTGTACACAGTGATCAGAGACCTTTTAAATGCTCTGATTGTGAGAAGACGTTTAAAAGCAAGAAGCACCTGGTAGCACATCAGCTTGTTCACACTGGGAAGAGGCCGTTCCTCTGCTCTGTGTGTGGGAAGAGATTCAATCGGTCATCCCACCTTCTGACACATCAGCAAGTTCACACTGGGGAGAGACCATTCCTCTGCTCTGTGTGTGGTAAAGGATTCATTCAGTCATCCCAACTTCTGAGACATCAGCGAGTTCACACTGGGGAGAGGCCATTTACCTGCTCTGAGTGTGGGAAGGGATTCAGTCAGTTGTCCGACCTTCTGGTACACCAACGAGTTCACACTGGGGAGAGGCCATTCACCTGTTCTGTGTGTCGGAACAGCTTTGCTCAGTCATCTACTCTTCAGAGACACCAACGAGTTCATACTGGAGAGAAGCCATTCACCTGCTCTGAGTGTGAGAAGGGATTCATTCAGTTATCCGACCTTCTGAGACACCAGCGAGTTCACAAATGATTGTAGAATTTGGAGTTTGTCATTGCTGCTTTTAGAGACATCCAGGACTGAACATGTGGCTGTGTAACCTGAGGTGTGTAAGAAATGTGTCCCAGCCACGCTCTTCCATGATTCAGTGGTCCTGGAGGCAGAACAGAAACTCCTTTACAACTGGGTTTAGAGTCAGGAAGAACAATGGTGAATATTGGAAATGTGATGTGAAGTCAGAGATTGGTGTTAAATTGGGATCTGTTCCTGACTGAGACTTTGAGAATAAATGGAAATGTGGAATGAACATTTAAAATGTTTGTGATATTCCTGATCTATCATTATCAGACAATAACAACACCCTACATTTATATTGTCTCTTTAACACAGTAAATGTGAGAACTGACACTGTTTTCAGATGATGTCATTGATGGGAATATGTTGATGAGAAATAAGAGGCCAAGGCTGGAGCCTCTGGAGACACCAGATGTAAGTGTGGGAATCTGAAGGGAAGATATTACAAGTGATTCTCTGACTCTAATTAAAAACAGAAGAATAGTTTTAAAGTTTAATGTTTATTTATTAGTGACTTGCGGCCCTGCAATGAAGTTACTATGAAAATCCCCTCGTCGACACATTCCTGCGCCTGTTCGGGTACACTGAGGGGGAATTTCGCATTCTCAATGCTAACCAGCACATCTTTTCGACTGTGGAGGAAACCGGAACATCCGGAGGAAACCCATGCAGACAAGGGGAGAATGTGCAGACTCTGCACAGACAGTGACCCAAGCTGAGAATCGTACCCTGGCGCTTGTGGCAGCAGTGCTCGCCACCGTGCCACCCATATAGAACCAGGAGAGAGCAGCCCCATCCAGCTGGACGACAGTGGAGAGGGATGGAGCAGGATGATGTGGGCGACCATGTCAAAGGCTGCCAATAGGTCGAGGATGAGATAGGTCGCAGTCTCATAGGATGTCAGTGGAGATTTGACAAGGGCTGTTTCAGTAATGTGGCAAGGCAGAAACCTGATTGGAGAATTCAAAGATGGAGTTCTGGGAAAGATGGTTTTGGGAGATGACAAAACATTCAGAGTGAATGGGGGGGGGGGGCGGAGGACCAGGGAGAGCGGCGAGTCCTCCAACCAATTGGAGTGAATAAGGGGCGGGGCTGGAGGACCAAGCGAAAGCAGCTCGTCCTCCAACCGGAGTGAATGAGGGGGCGGGGCTGGAGGACCAGGGCGAGCGGCCCGTCCTCCAACTAGAGTGAATGAGGGGCAGGGCTGGAGGACCGAGCGAGAGTGGCTGGTCCTCCAACCAATCAGAGTGAATGAGGGGCGGGGCTGGAGGACCGAGCGAGAGCAGCTGGTCCTCCAACCAATCGGAGTGAATGAGGGGCGGGGCTGATGGCGAGTTGCACTGTGGTGATCTGGAGCATGCGCGGTTGAGGAAATATTCAGTCCGGGCGATAACACCGGGTAAATCAGGAATGAGTGATGGAGCCGGTGGGTGGGCGGGCTTGGAGGCTTCATAAAAGTCCCGTTTGGCCGCAAGTCCCCAATAGGAAGCTCGGATTCGGTATTTGAACCGTTGACAGCTGCTCGGGCTTTTTCCCCGATTCAGGCCGGGGTGAACGATCGCCATCTTGACAGTGTGCGGCCGAGCGCACGCGCAGACAGAGGGAGCTCCAGGCTGAGGGGTGCCCGTCATTTAGTCTGATTGGTCGGAGGACCAGCTGCTTATGCTCGGTCCTGCAGCCCCGCCCCCTCTTCCTATTGGTCCGAGCTTTCGTCAAAAGCTGGTGGCTTTTGCTATCAAATAAACCTGTTGGACTTTAACCTGGTGTTATGAAAGATATTCATACCCAGCCTTGCTTACTAGTGTGGGAGGCTGAATGCCTTTTTGGACTGATGCTAGCAGCTAATTAGTGGAAGGTATCACTCATGTAACCACTGCATAGTCGCAGAATGAAACAGATTAGTGTTCCCTCTGTATTGTGCAGCCTTGTGATTGTGCTAAAGGCCATCACTTTCAGATCTGAAAAGTGCCTGGGTCAAGGTCAAATTACCCCAGAAAGGGACATTTCCTCTCAAATCTGAAGCAACAGGTGAAGGAAATCATTTCACACTGAAACACATCTTCAACGTTGCGGTAGTTTGTTCAGTTACACACTTGGTGGTCACGTGACTCTGGTTGTAGCATTCCTGAGCCTCATTGGAGGGATTCCTCACATGAGCCGAGTTTGAGGAGAGTATCTCTGGTCTTCAGTGATGCAGCCGCTGAATCTATTCCTGGAAAAAACACATTTGGAATATTGTGATAATGCTGTCTGAATCCATCAGGACAATTTTGTATTCAAGTGTGGGGGGGATAATGCTCACTATTTTATATTCGGATCTGGGGGATAATGTTCACTATTTTATATTCGGGTCTGGGGATAATGTTCACTGTTTTATATTCAGGTCTGGGGGATAATGTTCACTTTTATATTCAGGTCTGGGGGATAATATTCACTGTTTTATATTCGAGTCTGGGGGGGAGAATATTCACTGTTTTATATTCGGGTCTGGGGGGGATAATGTTCACTCTTTTATATTCGGGTCTGGGGGAATAATGTTCACTGTTTTATATTCGGATCTTGGGGGGATAATGTTTACTGGTATATACTTGGGTCTGGGAGATAATGTTCACTGTCTGGAATTTGTCAGCTAGGGTTAATTTTGCCTCACGGTGCATTCTCGGTTGTCAGAGCTGTTGTTAAAAACCCTAATTTCCGGTCAGTGATTGAATTGTCTCTGATGGGATGGAGAATCAGAGTGCATGTAATGTGTTTCATGGACAGTGATGGGAATGAGTATAAAATAAACCCAGACCACACCAGGTAATTGTGAGAACATTGAAACCATCACATAAAAAATCACAGCACCATGTTAGAAAACAGAATGTTTTATCTGAATCTTTGATCAATTTTGTTTGATTCAATACTTTGAGTGACTTCTTGGATAGCTGGCTCTTTTCTAACGGCATCATCAGTTTGACAATAAATCCGGCCCTGGTAACTGCTTTTTAAATTTTCTGTTTTAATTTTAAGTGGAAGGTTAATATATGCCTAGTACACAGGCCAATTGATCTTTCCAGAGGTGAGTGTGTCTGAGAAATATACAACTGGAAAACCTTTTCCATTCACCTGCTGCAGAAAATATATATTGTTCTGACTCTGCCAGCAGGGCTGTGGAATTAATTGGATAGATCTTAAAGAGGTTGGGCAGGATGGGCCAAATTGTTCCCATCTGTGATGTATCATTCCATAAAACAGAATATTCAGCATCAGGAGAAAGAAAGTGAAAGAAACCAGTCTCTGTGGGATTTACCCAACCAGTATGAGCATCTTCAGGAGAGCAGAGAGAAAAGTTTTAAAAAGTAGGGGTATTCCCACAGGAGACCACTGGTTGAAATCAATTTTAGAAATAGAGAATGGCAGCGCGCAAATTCCGAGAAATACATTTTTAAAAATTAATTGATCTTAATTGCACAAGATAATTTTCTATTATTGTCTTTGATAATGACGCCTTTAATTCCCAGGTGCCCCTGCGGGTGGGAAAGTGTCCTATTCATTCCACAGGAGCCCATTGCGCAGGCGCAGTGCTATATCTGGAGCGTGCGCAGTGTCACTTTGCTCGTAGCCCTGTGAGTGCGGGAGACGCTTTTTTCAGTGGGTGAGTCGGTGGGGCTGCGGGAGAAATGGAGCCGGGAGTCGGGGTAGGGAGGGAGTTATGGCTTCACAAACATCCGCTGTAGGCCGCACGGCCTGAATAAGACACTGCAGGCCCCTGGTTTACAGCTCCCAGGCTTTTATCTCGGGAACAGGCCCCGGTTATCGGCCACCATCTTGTTTTAGCGGAGACGGAGCGCATGCGCTGCTGTCTGTGACGGGTCACAATGGGCGTGGTTTCAGGGGCTGGTTCAGAACCTCTGTCTTCAGAGGGACAATAGGGAGCAGGGCGCATGCGCAGCTATCCAAGCACATCGGAATAAGAACATAAGAATTCGGAACAGGAGCCCGTCATTCGGCCCATCGAGCCTGCTGCATCATTCAATAAGATCATGTCTACTTTGCTCCCCAACCCCGTCCATACCCTTGACTCTCTTGTGGATCAAAACTTCAGCTTTGAATATATTCAATGACCTGCCTCCAATCCTCACTGGTGAAGACAGAGTTCCAAAGATCAACAACCCGCTGAGAGAAAAGATCTCTCTTCATCTTGATCTTAAATTTGAGATCCTTTATTTTTACTTGATTCCCACACCGGAGGAAACATCCTCTCAGCATCTACCTTGTCAAGCACCTTATATCATATGAATCATAGAATCCCTACAGTGCAGAAGGAGGCCATTCGGCCCATCGAGTCTGTATTGACCACAATCCCACCCAGGCCCCATCCCCACAACCCCATGCATTTATCCTGCTAATCCCCCTGACACTAGGGTCAATTTAGCATGGCCAATCCACCTAAACCACACATCTTTGGACTGTGGGAGGAAACCAGAGCACCCGGAGGAAACCCACGCAGACATGGGGAGAATGTGCAATCTCCATCCAGACAGTGACCCAAGGCCGGAATTGAACCTGGGACCCTGGCGCTGTGAGGCAGCAGTGCTAGCCACCATGCCGCCCTTAAATTCCCAGATGTTTCATTAAGATTACTTCTCAGTCTTCTAAACTCCAAAGAGTAGAGGCCCAAGCTGCTCAACCTGAAATATAAAGCTCCTCATTTCAGGAATCAACCAACTGGATCTTCTCTGAACTGCTCCACTGCAATTTTGTCCCAGCTAAAGTAATTCTGTGCCAGGTTAAAGGAGGAGTGAATGTTTTGAATTTCTGTTCTGGACAGATGCTGATGGATTTTGGAAACTCCTTTTACAGGGGGTTAGAAGGGAAAGATTTACTCACAGCAAACTCAGACCAAAAGAAATGTTTGTCTGTCTTGAATTTCTAACCTTGAATTACACCTATAACTTTCCTCATTTACAGGGACAAGATTTGAAGATTGCAACATTTTTCCCAGACACCAATCTCTCTGAGATCTTTTCAGCTGCAGTAGATTTTAAAATATGAAAACAGTGAAATTGTTTTGAGGTGAGTGTTAGTGAGCATTAATTTAAATTCAGAGCATGCTCTGATTCCATGGATCTCGGACTATTATGACTCCTTTACCATGGATGAGGAGGCAATGGTGCAGTGATAGTGTTATTGGATTAGTAATACAGGGATCCAGGGCAATGCACTGTGAACCCTGGGTTCGAATCTCACAGTGGCAAATGTTGAAATTTGAATTCAGTAAAAATCTAGAATTAGAAGTCCATTGATGACAATTGTTGTAAAAATCCATCCAATTTAATAATGTCATTTAAAGAAGGGAATTACTACATCTCCCAGCAATGCAAGCCACTCAGTTCAAGGGCAATGAGTTATGGGCAATAGATGCTGACGCAGCCAGCACATAGAGTCATAGAGCAATACAGCACGGAAACAGGCCCTTGGACCCAACTGATCCATGCCAACCATGGTGCCCTCCCAGCTAGTCCCAATTGCCCATGTTTGGCTCATATCCCTCTAATCCTTTCCAATTCATGTACTTATCCAAATGCTTTTTAAATGTTTAAACCTGCTGATTGAACCTGCCTCAACCACTTTCTCTGGCAGCTCATTCCATGTACACACCACCCTCTGCATGAAAAAGTTGCCTCTCAGGCCCCTTTTAATCTTTCCCCTCTCATCTTAAACCTATGCCCTCTAGTTTTCAATTCCCCTACCCTGGAAAAAAGACAATGTGGGTTCATCCTATCAATGCCCCTCATTATTTAATACACCTCAATATGGTCACCCCCATATTCTCCTATGTTTGAAGGAATACAACCCTCGCCTGTTCAACCTCTCATGACCACTCAGACCCATTAGTCCCGGCAACATCCTCATAAATCTTCTTTACACTCTTTCCAGTTTATCAATGTCTTTCCTATGACAGGGTTACAAAAACTGTCCACAATACTCCAAGTGCAGCCTCACCAACGACTCATACAACTATAACATAATGTTCCAACTCCTATACTCAGTGCCCTGACTGATGAAGGCCAGTGTGCGAAATGCCTTCTTCACCACTCTATCTACCTGTGACGCCACTTTCAACGAACTATGTACTTGTATTCCTGGGTTCCTCTGTTCCTCAACACTCCCCAGGGCCTTACCATTCACAGTGTACGTCCTACCCTGGTTTGACTTTGCAAAATGCAACACTCACACTCAAGACCATAAGACATAGGAGCAGAATTAGGCCACTTGGCCCATTGAGTCTGCTCCGCCATTCAATCATGGCTGGTATTTTTCTCATCCCCATTCTCCTGCCTTTTTCCCATAACCCCTGATCCCCTTATTAATCAAGAACCGATCTATCTCTGTCTTAAAGACAGTCAATTACCTGGCCTCCACAGCCTTCTGTGGCAAAGAGTTCCACAAATTCACCACTCTCTGGCTGAAGAAATTCCTCCTTATCTCTGTTTTAAAGGATTGTCCCTTTAGCCTGAGGTTGTGCCTCTGTACTCTGTATTATCTGGACTGAAATCCATTTGCCAATCATCAGCCCACTTCTCTAACTGATCAACTGATCAACATCCCCCTGTAATATTTGATAACCTTCTTCACTATCGGCGATACCTCCGAATTCAGTATCGTCTGCAAACTCGCTAACCATGCTTTTTATGAATTTTTAAATGGCCATCCATTTCTCTGTTTCACCTCTGCCCTCCCTGATCAGCTCTCTGCCATTGTCTACCTTCCTCTGCCTCTTATAATGGGTGTATTTTAACTATTATTTCAGCAAGCTATGTCTTCATGAGGTTTTTCCCACTTCACAACTCTATTCACTGCTGATTTACCAGCTTAGTCTTACAATGTTCAGGAATTGTTTCTCTTCCACTGGAGATCATTTCCCTTCCACTTCTGAGCTTATATTGACCAACAAAATCTGAGACATTTTTATTCCCTGTAATTCATTCTGCCCACCCTGAAACGTTAATCTTCTTTCTGTCTAAAAGGACGGTCTCTTTCCAAATGTTCACAATTAAAGGGCAGGAGATGGCTGACATTTAAGGGGACAGTAAATTAATATAGGACAGAGATATGTCGAGTGTTATTATATGGTACCCAGATTAAATATATTATTTATGTTTCTGTAATAAAATATATTTATTATTATTTCTTGCATTGTAATATAATGCTGTAGCGATGTTATACATTTCCAGTCATAAAGTCATTACAGCACAGAAGGAATCCATTCGGTAACTCGAGTCCATGCTGACTCTCTGTATAACATTCCAGTCCCATTCCCACTCTATATCCCCATTCTCCTGAAAGTTTATTTCCTTCAAATGCCCATCCACTTTCATTTTTAAATGGAATCCATAGATATGGATGGAGATTTATAACTTTTTGGGAATGAAGTAGGAAAGAATGTTCCATAGAAACTAGAATTGTCTGCTCTGAATTTCTATCCTATACTGACTGTGCTGACTTGTGCAAACTCATTTCACAGGATTTTGAATGAGGAATCACAGGCAAATATCTCAACCATTCTGAATATCTTGTAATATGGAACTGTAGCTACGTTATATATTTCCAGACGTCTCTTCCCTCAGAGGGTTGTGAGTCTTTTGGATTTCTCTTCCACAGGGACCAGTGGAGGCTGAGGATCATTGAATATATTCCAGTTAGACAGATCTTTGACTGACAAGGGTGTCAAGGGTTATGGGGAACAGACAAGAAGATGGAGCAAAAGCTAATATGTGGGGGATTTCTTCACTCAAGAATGTGGTAAAGCTTTGGAATTCTCAACCCCTGAGGACAGTGAAGCCTCAGCCATCAACTATTTTCAAGAGTTAGATTGATTGGTTTCTAGATATTGAAGATATCAAGGGATATGGGTTTAGTGTGGGGAGAATAATGCTGTGGTCGATGAACGAATTATCTCATTGAATAGTTTAAAAGACTCGATGAGCCAAATGGCCGACTGCAGCTCCTATTTGTTATGGTCCCTGGGTCCAGGACAGGAAGCAGTGAGCATGGATCTGTCAATCAGCCTCAATCAGCACCTTCAGGAGAATTGGGAGGGTGAATATTAGATACAGCAGAGTGAGAATGGAGGGAGAGTGTGTGGGATGGAGATTTACAGCTTTGGGCAATGAGAGAGGAAAGAATGTTCGATAGAAACTAGAATTGTCTGTTCTGAATTACTATCCTGTACTGACACTGATGACTTTTGTAAACTCATTTTACAGGATATTGAAAGAGGAATCACAGACCGAAATCTCATACATCACGTCAGATCTGACAGAGTTATATTCCTTGGGAGCTGAATATCATCGGCCATTGAATCCAGAAGGAGAAATGATTGTCCAGTTTGTCGATTTGAAAAGAGTTCGACCATCAGTGTGACTGGAAAAGCACCAACACACTGCCACACTCGAGTGAGAGTCTTCCAGTGCACGGACTAAAGAGCTTTAACCAGTTACACAGCCTGAATAAATATCACACCATTCACAGCGGGGAGAGCCTGTACCCGTGTTCTGTGTGTGGACGAGGCTTCAACTGATTGTCCACCCAAGGACACCTGCACCATGGAGAAACCATGGAAATGTGTGGACTGTGGGAAGAGATACAGAGCCCCCTCTCTGCTGGATGCTCATCGGCGCAGCCACACTGGGGAGAGACCATTCACCTGCTCTCAGTGTGGGGAGGGATTCACTCAGTCATTCAGCCTGCAGTCACACCAGCGTGTTCACACTGGGGAGAGACCGTTCACCTGCTCTCAGTGTGGGAAGGGATTCAGTCATTTATCCAGCCTGCAGACACACAAGCGAGTTCACACTGGGGAGAGGCCGTTCACCTGCTCTCAGTGTGGGAAGGGATTCACTTGTTCATCCCACCTGCAGAGGCACCAGCGAGTTCACACGGTGGAGAGACCATTTACATGTTCTCAGTGTGGGAAGGGATTCACTCGGTCATCCCATCTGCAGACACACCAGCGAGTTCACACTGGGGAGAGGCCATTCAGCTGCTCTCAGTGTGGGGAGGGATTCACTTGTTCATCCAGCCTGCGGAGGCACCAGCGAGTTCACACTGGGGAGAGACCATTCACCTGCTCTGATTGTGGCAAGGGATTCAGTCAATCATCCAACCTGGTAAAGCACCAGCGAATTCACACTGGGGACAGGCCATTCACCTGCTCCGTGTGTGGGAAGGGATTCACTCAGTCACCTCACCTGCTGAAACACCATCATGTTCACGAGTGACTGCAAGGACTGAATTTTGCTGTTAATCTCATCGAGGTCCCAACCATTTTCATTGGTGTCTGTTTCTGCTGATGTTAATAAACCCTGGCCCAGTTGTAAGATTTGTATTGTGGATTGTCTTGTCTGAGTCCTGAACTCATAAATAAAAACAAGAAGTGCTGTAAAAACTCAGCAGGTCTGACTCTCTGGAGAGAGAAACAGAGCTAATGTTTTGACACTGAAGAAGAGTCACATTCAACTGGAAACATTAACTGTTCCTGTCTTTACAGATTCTGTCAGACTTACTGAGATTTTGCAGCAACTTCTGTTTTTAGAATGACGGTGAATGCTGGATACATGAATCAGAGATTGGTGTAAAACTGGGATCTGCTCCTAAATGAAAGTGAAACAGCAGGTTAAAGTTTCCAGTCTGAAAAGTACTCTGGTTATTATACTATATATACCATTTTAAGGCTGGTTTTAACTCATTTAAAATAAACCTATTTAAAATATATTTGTTAAAGTCAGTATTAAAATACGAGTTGGATGAGTTCACAGGAGCCTGTTAACCACTGGGACAATTATTCAACAAACATTGTCTGTCCAGACAGAGAAGAAGCTGCAGTTTGTTTGCAGGAATTCCCTGTTTTATTGATGTGTGTGTGTTAGACATCAGGATAACTAAAAATACACAAACCTGGACATCAATGGTGATCTGATTGACAGTTACTCTGGGAATCACTCCCACTGTGAAACTTCAGCACTGACACTGCTGAATGTTGTAGGCTCAGGGAGTGGGACCTCCAGGAGTGGACTGTAAAAAAGCTGGGTTTCAGTATCCTGACTAATATATGGTGAGGAACCAGAAAAATCCTTACTGAGGAACTGTCTGGAGTTTTACCAGTGTAGGTTCAGGGGCGAATGATTCCTGACTCCCTGAAATGTCTGACATTGAACCCAGTTTGGAACAAGATTCATTCAGTTTCCAGGAGAATAGGGACAAATATCACCCACAACTGAGAGAGAGAAAAACAGCCACCTTGATCAATGACTTGGATGAAGCCAGAATTGATGATATAAAGATAGGTAGAAAAGCAAGCTGTGAGGTTATTACAAAAAATCTGTAACGGACACAGATAAGTTACCTGAATGGACAGAAAAATGGCAGATGGAGTATAGTGCGGGAAAGTGGGAGCTTTTCCACTTTGGCAGGAAGAATAGAGAAGCAAAAAATTGTTTAAATATGCAGAAACTGAAGAATACTGCCGTAGAGAGGAATCTGGGTGTCCTTGTACATGAATCGTGAAAAAAATAGGATGAAGGTACAGCAAGTAAAGAAGAAGGCAGATGGAGTGTTGGACTTTACTGCAAGGGGGTGGAGTTTGAAAAAGGGAACTTGCTACACCTACACAGGACATTGCTGAGAGAGCAGCTGGAATACTGTGTACGGTTCTGGTCTCCCTACTTATGGAATGACATGCTTTCATTGGAATGAGTTCAGAGAAGGTCCATTCCTCAGATGAAGGTGTTGTCTTTTGAGGAAAGGTTGTGAAGGTGTAGGTGAGAATTCTCCCATCCCGCCCACCACAGGTATCGTCGCGGGCAGAGGGGCGGGACCACAAAGGCCCATTGACCTCGGGCAGGATTGTCCAGTTTTGGGGTGAGTGCGGCCGGAGAATCCAACTCATTGTCTTTTGGGGAAAGGTTGCACCTCTAATCATTAGGTTTGGAAGAATGAGCAGTGAACGTACTGAAACATATAAGATTCTCATGGGGGGTTGACAGGCTAGATGCCAAGAGGATGATTCTTGAAGGAGTCTTGAACTTGGTGCCACAGATCAACAAGAGTCAAAGGTATTGTTTCAGCCCTTACAGACACCAATACTTTATCCTCAGTTTTAGTCATGTTAGCTGGTGTTGTCCACCCAATGGGACAGGCTCTGTTTCATGTGAGAGTTTTTGATTTGATTTGATTTACTATTGTCACATGTATTGGGATACAGTGAAAGGTATTGTTTCTTGTGCGCTATACAGACAAAACATACATTCTAAAGTACATCGGGGAAAAGGAAAAAAGAGGGTGTAGAATATAGTGTTACAGTCATAGCGAGGGTGTAGAATAAGATCAATTTAATATACGTTGGTCCATTCAAAAGTCGGATAGCAGGGAAGAAGCTGCTCTTGAGTCAGTTGGTACATCACGTGGGTGGGTGGGTGGGAGGATGGCTGCGTGTGTTAGTTTTTGTGCATGAGGATGTGGGTATCTGAGTGAAGCTGCTTCTCATCAGTTGCAACACAACCTTCCTCCGAGCAATGATAGGTCTCGGAGTTTCCAACTGAGTGATTTGAGTGATTCAGAGATTTTCCATCCAGACTGACTGAGTGCTGCGTAAAACCTGACATCTACACAACCTGACCCCACTTCTCCTGGAACAATATGAAGTGTCAGCTGCTTTCCTGATCCCTTCCTTTCCCCTCACCATGATCCTCAGATAGTTCACAAATTCCATTGTACCTCATCCTCCAATGGTCTCCATTTTAAATATTTCCATCAGTCTTGCCAACAGATAGCAATGGGATTGCTGCTATCACAGTGATAAACTCTGAAATACTGCCTCTCTGATCTAGATCTCCCCACCAAATCTTCACCTGAGTTCCACTTTTTAGTCTGAAGAAATTAATATAATTTAACTTTCAACAGTACCTTCCAACACTGCGACCTTTACCTTCCAATCCTACAAACTCTACCACCGAGAGACAAGGGCAACAGATAATTGGCAACATGGACAACTGACGTTATCAAAGAACGAAGAACAGTACAGCAGAGGAACAGACCCTTTACCGAAAAACAATGGCACCCAAGACATAAACAATCCTGACTTGGAATCATGTTGCTGTCCTTACACTGTCGCTGATCAAAAATCCTGGAAATCCCTTCGTAATGGCATCTTCGACTGCGGCAAACTTATAAACATAGGAGAGAAGATCATTCAGCCCCTTGACCCATTTAATTAGATCACGGCTGATCTGACAGTAACTTCAAATCTGCAGTTCAAGAAGGCAGCCCCAATCACCTTCTCAAGAATAATTTGGGGTGGGCAATTGATGCTGGTCGAGCCAGCAATGCCCACATTGTATAAACAAATATAAACCCCATTAAAACTGATTCAGCGCACCCCCTCCCTACAGAATGAAAAAGATTGGTTTTAAGATCAGTTAGAACGACAGAACATTACAGCACAGAAACAGGCCATTTGGCCCTTCTTGGCTGTGCTGAGCCACTTTTCTGTCTAGTCCCACTGACCTGCACCTGGACCATATCCCTCCACACCCCTCTCATCCATGTACCTGTCCAAGTTTTTCTTAAATGTTAAAAGTGAGCCCGCATTCATCACCTCATCTGGCAGCTCATTCCAAACTCCCATCACTCTCTGTGTGAAGAAGCCCCCCGCTAATATTCCCTTTAAACTTTTCCCCCCTCACCCTTAACCCATGTCCTCTAGTTATTTTCTCCCCGAGCCTCAGTGGAAAAAGCCTGCTTGCATTCATTCTATCTATACCCATCATAATTTTATACACCTCTATCAAATCTCCCCTCATTCTTCTACGCTCCAGGGAATAAAGTCCTAACCTTTCTCTGTAACTCAGTTTCTCAAGTCCCGGCAACATCCTTGTAAACCTTCTCTGCACTCTTTCAACCTTATTAATATCCCTCCTGTAATTAGGTGACCAAAACTGCACAAAATACTCTAAATTTAGCCTCACCAATGTCTTATACAACCTCACCATAACATTCCAACTCCACACACAGCCCTTCTATTTGTGATTTTGCATGAACTATTAACATCATTTATTTTCATCCCCGCTCCACTATCTGCTCTGGCACTCTGGTTCCCATCCCCCTGCAAATCTAGTTTAAACCCTTCCCAATAACACTAGCAAACCTTCCTGCAAGTATATTGGTCCCCTTGTAGTTCAGGTGTAACCCGTCTCTCTTGTACCGGTCCCACCTGCCCCAGAAGAGGTTCCAATGATCTAGAAATCTGAAACCCTGCCCCCTACACCAGTTCCTCAGCCACGTGTTCATCCGCCTGAGCATCCTACTGTTACCCTCACTGGCACGTGGCACAGGTAGCAATCCTGAGATTACTACCCTCGGGGTCCTGCTTTTTAACTTCCCACCAAGTTGTTCCTTTGTCGTCACTGATATTTAACTGATATTCCTTTATAGTCACCTGATGAAGGAGCAGCACTCCGAAAGCTAGTGGCTTTTGCTACCAAATAAACCTGTTGGACTTTAATCTGGTGGTGTGAGATTTCTTACTCTATTCTCTCTCCACAGATGCTGTCAGCCCTGCTGAGATTTTCCAACATTTACTGTCTTTATCTCAGTGATAAATGTTGATGTGTTTGCTCCGCACCCACAGGGCTCCATCTGTTTGCTCCGCACCCACAGGGCTCCATCTGTTTGCTCCGCACCCACAGGGCTCCATCTGTTTGCTCCGCACCCACAGGGCTCCATCTGTTTGCTCCGCACCCACAGGGCTCCATCTGTTTGCTCCGCACCCACAGGGCTCCATCAGTTTGAAGCCACAAACAGAAAGGTCCAGTTTTCTCCTGGAGTTTGACACAAAGCAGCTTTCACAATGATACAGAGTTTCAGCCAATGAGGGAGATCCGGACTCAGCCCCGCCTCTCATTCACTCTGGTTGGTTGGAGGACCAGCCGCTCCCGCTCGGTCCTCCAGCCCCGCCCCCTTTTCCTTGGTCCGGAACCGCTGTCAATCACTGCCCGGTCATTGTGATGTGGAGCATGCGCAGTGCCGCTGGGAGCTCAGGATTGCGGCGGTGGGAATTTTCAGCTGATCCGACACCGCCGGGTGGGGAATGAGGGGGGGATGGAGCCGGCGGGTGGGGAATGAGGGGGGATGGAGCCGGCGGGTGGGGAATGAGGGGGGATGGAGCCGGCGGGTGGGGAATGAGGGGGGATGGAGCCGGCGGGTGGGGAATGAGGGGGGATGGAGCCGGCGGGTGGGGAATGAGGGGGGGATGGAGCCGGCGGGTGGGGAATGAGGGGGGGATGGAGCCGGCGGGTGGGGAATGAGGGGGGGATGGAGCCGGCGGGTGGGGAATGAGGGGGGGATGGAGCCAGCGGGTGGGGAATGAGGGGGGGATGGAGCCGGCGGGTGGGGAATGAGGGGGGGGATGGAGCCGCCGGGTGGGGAATGAGGGAGGGATGGAGCCGCCGGGTGGGGAATGAGGGATGGAGCCGGCGGGTGGGGAATGAGGGATGGAGCCGGCGGGTGGGGAATGAGGGATGGAGCCGGCGGGTGGGGAATGAGGGATGGAGCCGGCGGGTGGGGAATGAGGGGGGGATGGAGCCGGCGGGTGGGGAATGAGGGAGGGATGGAGCCGCCGGGTGGGGAATGAGGGGGGGATGGAGCCGCCGGGTGGGGAATGAGGGATGGAGCCGGCGGGTGGGGAATGAGGGATGGAGCCGGCGGGTGGGGAATGAGGGATGGAGCCGGCGGGTGGGGAATGAGGGGGGGATGGAGCCGGCGGGTGGGGAATGAGGGGGGGATGGAGCCGGCGGGTGGGGAATGAGGGAGGGATGGAGCCGGGGGGTGGGGAATGAGGGGGGGATGGAGCCGGCGTGTGGGGAATGAGGGAGGGATGGAGCCGGGGGGTGGGTAATGGGGGGGGGGGATGGAGCCGGCGGGTGGGGAATGGGGGGGGGATGGAGGCCGGCGGGTGGGGAATGAGGGAGGGATGGAGCCGGGGGGTGGGGGATGGAGCCGGCGGGTGGGGAATGACACTGCGAGTGTCATTAATCCACCCTGACTGCTCACCAACGCACTCACACCGGGGAGAGACCGTTCAGCTGCTCCATTTGTGGGAAGAAATTCTCCCAGTCATTCGATCTGGTGAGACACCAGCGACTTCACACCAGGGAGAGACCATTCACCTGCTCGGTGTGTGGGAAGGGATTCACTCGGTTATTCACCCTCCAGTCCCACCACCGCACTCACACTCAGGAGAATCCATTCAGCTGCAGTACCTGTGGAAAGAGTCATCCAACCTCCTGACTCACCGACGCACTCACTCTGGGGAGAGGCCTTTCACCTGCTCCTTGTGTGGAAAGGCATTCACAAGGTCCTCCAACCGGCTGAGACACCAGCAAATTCATAATAGACTGCAAGGATTGGATTCTGCTTTTAATCACAGCCTGGATTGATAGTCTGACAATATCTGGTTTGTTTCTGCTGATGTTAACATCCCTACAACTTTAAAAAAAATTGTTAGTCACAAGTAAGGCTTACATTAACACTGCAATGAAGTTACTGTGAAATGCCCCTAGTCGCCAAACATCGGTGCCTGTTCGGGTCAGTGCACCTAACCAGCACATCTTTCAGACTGTGGGAGGAAACAGAAGCACCTGGAGGAAGTCCACAAAGCACGGGGAGAACATGCAAACTCAGCACAATGACCCAAGCCGGGAATCGAACCTGGGTTGCTGGCGCTGTGAGGCAGCAGTGCTAACCACTGTGCCACCGTGCCGCCCCTGGCTGGAGTTTAATATTCTGGAGATGTCACTGATTTTCGGAGCTGCAATGTTCCTTTTTAAAAGCACCTTCTGTGATCTTTCTCCTTAGTTCAAGAATCCTCAACAAGAACCTGTTCATAAAGCTAATAGTAAAATTACGAACTTTACTTCAGTCCTAAATTAATTAATCTTTTCTGCAAATCTGTGTGTGAGGGGTTCCACTGATTAACATCTCCAATTAGAAAGTGCTGATTAATCCTTGCTGATAATTCTGACTGACCTCTTCACAGTGAGGTGTCCATTATGAAATTCAATTGTGAAGGAACCTAAACAAAGGAGTGAAATATTATACAGGCACGATAAAAGTGTACATAAAAACTTAAACAACACAGATAACCTGGATAAATGTGTAGTGGTACATTTCGGCAGGTCAAATGGGATGAAGGAGTATAATATCAAGGGTAAGACTCTTAGCAGTGTAGAGGATCAGAAATACCTTGGGGTCCGGGTCCATAGGACTCTTAACTCGGCCTCGCAGGTAGAGGAGGTGGTTAAGAAGGTGTATGGTGTGCTAGCCTTCATCAATCGAGGGATTGAGTTCAGGAGTCGGGAGATAATGATGCAGCTTTATAAGACCCTCGACAGACCCCACTGAGAGGTCTGTGCTGAGTTCTGGTCGCCTCATTACAGAAAGGATGTAGAAATTATTGAAAAGGTGCAGAGAAGATTAACAAGGATGTTGCCTGGATTGGGGGGCATGCCTTATGAAGATAGGTTGAGGGAGCTTGGTCTTTTCTCCTTGGAGAGACGAAGGATGGGAGGTGACGTGATAGAGCTGTACAAGATGTTGAGAGGTACAGATCGGGTGGATTCTCAGAGGCTTTTTCCCAGGGCTGAAATGGCTGCTACGAGAGGACACAGGTTTAAGGTGCTGGGGAGTAGGTACAGAGGAGATGTCAGGGGTAAGTTTTTCACTCGGAGGGTGGTGGGTGAGTGGAATCGGCTGCCGTCAATCGTGGTGGAGGCAAACTCGATAGGGTCTTTTAAGAGACTTCTGGATGAGTACATGGGACTTAATAAGATTAAGGTTTATAGGTAAGCCTATATATAAGCCTAGGTAGGTAGGGAAATGACCGGCGCAACTTGTGGGCCGAAGGGCCTGTTTGTGCTGTAGTTTTGCTATGTTCTATGTCTCATGGTCTTCTGGTATCATAGCTTCCACTTGGCAAAGAACTGCGTCACATTCAGAGATCTGGAAAAGGAAAGGTCTCTGTTCCACTCTGCTGTGATGCGCGCAGTAAACGTGTGTATTTCAGGGGCAGACAGCCGAGCTGCTGCGTGCCATTCCAACAGAGAAAACGGCTCCTTATTTTCAACGGCACTGATACCTGGGCTGAGGACTGGACTCAGTGAACATATTCACACAGGTTCCATGAATACAAACAAAAATTCGCACAAATGAATTTTAAGATGTCAATTAGACTAACTTGAGCACACAAAGTTGAAGCTTCCTCAAATTCTGGTCAGTTGAGTCAGTGAAGCAGCCGATTATATTTGCAGTGATGTCTGCATTCGAGCTCTTGCTGCTGTTTGAACTGAAGGCGGCTGAATCAAGGATTGCGTTTGCTGGGTGCTGTGGCGCGCACCTGTAATCCCGCTGCTGGGAGGCTGAGGCTGCTGGATTGCTTGAGGTCGGGAGTTCTGGGCTGTTGTTCTCTGTGCCGATCGGGTGTCCGCACTAAGATCAGTATCAGCATGGTGTTCCAAGAGGACTCTGGGAGCACCAGGTGTGCTAAGGAGGGGTGAACCGGCCCAGGTCGGGAACGGAGCAGGTCAAATCTCCTGTGCTCTTCAGTAGTGGGATAGCACCTGTGAATAGAAACAGCAGTGCAGCCTGACCAATACAGCGAGACGCATCCTTTTCTCCACACCTTCAATCGCAGCCAACAAACTACTTTGCCATTCCCAGACAAACCCGATGCCTCTCTGCCTGCCTCCACACTCACTCCCTCTGCTGCCCCTTTCATTCACTCTCAAATCCAATGCCATCACCACAGCAAACTACGCAATTAAACCAAAACATGTACACACACTTTTGACCAACCAGCCCTGCACGCTCACAAGCACCATTCTGCAATTCCCACTTTCCTCACTCACTGCCCATTCTTTGCCTCCTCAATATCCACCTCACATTTACCGCTCCCTGCTGCTCACGGCAGAAACTGCACTTCTAAAATCTTCAACTTGCACAATCATTTCAGCCACGGCCACAAGAGAGCGCAGACCTCTTCACCTCTTCCTCACATCTCATATCGCGCACATACTTTCCAGCACATTCACCAAGCATTCAAGCTGCCTCTCGGCTCTCATATCTCCTTCTCCTTTATTCATTCCCTCCTGACAATTTCTCCACTGTCAATGTCGAAAGTCTAGACGCTTATGACTTAATCTCATGCCGTAAATGAGAGAGTGGGTGAGAAAGAAAGGGAGAGAGAGAGAAAGACAGCAAAATGTTCATTGTAATTTCAATTTCAGCGTTGATCGCTAACCCACTTTGGCAATTCACCGACCTTCATTGTTCAATGTCCCCTCTACCGAGTCTATCCCAAGGAGGAGGAAACATGCCAAGCGGAGGACGAGGCCTCCACGGCTGACGAGGGAAGTCAAGGACAAGATAAAAGCAAAAGAAAAAGAATACAAAGTGGCGAGGATTAGTGGGAAGCTGGAGGATTGGGATTTTTTAAAATGCGAGCAGAGGACAACTATAAAAGCAATAAGGGGGGAAAGATGAAATATGAGTGCAAGGTAGGCAGTAATATAAAAGAAGACAGGAAGAGTTTTTTTCAATATATAAAAGATAAGAGAGAGGCAAAAATAGACATTGGATCACGACAAAATGAGGCGGGAGAAGTAACAATAGGAAACAAAGAAATGGCAGATGGACAGAATCGTAACATTGCATCAGTCCTCACGGTGGGAGACACCAGGGGGATGCCAGAGCTCCAGGAGAATCAAGGGGAACAGGTGACTGCAGTGGCCATCACAAGGGGGAGGTTCTGGGGAAACTGAAAGATCTAAAGGTGGATAAATCACCTGGACTGGATGGACTACACGCCAGGATTCTAAGAGAGATAACTGAGGAAATTGTGGAGGCATTGGCAGTGATCTTTCAGGAATGACAGAGGACTGGAAAGTAGCGAATGTAACACCGCTGTTTAAGAAGGGAGGGAGGCAGGAAATGTGAAATTAGAGGCCAGTGAGCCTGACTTCGGTCATTGGCAAGATTATAGAGTCAATTATGAAAGATGAGGTTGCAGAATACTTGGAAGTGCATGATAAAATAGGACTGAGTCAGCATGGCTTCGTCAAGGGGTGGTCATGTCTGACAAATCTCTTACAATTCTTTGAGGAGATGACAAGGAAGTTAGATAAAGGAGAACCAGTGGATTTATTTCGATCCCAGAAGGCCTTTGGCAATGTGCCGCATAGGAAACTGTTCAATATGTTATGAGCACATGGTGTTAAGCTTAAGATCCTGGCATGGATAGAGGATTGGCTGATTGGCAGGAGGCAGAGTGTGGGGATAAAGGGGTCCTTTTCAGGATGGCAACCGGTGACTAGCGGTGTGCTTCAGGGGTCGGTGCTGGGACTGCAACTTTTCACAATATACATTAATGTTTTGGAAGAAGGAACTGAAGGCACTGTTGCTAAGTTTGCAGATGATACAAAGATATGTAGAGGGACAGGTAGTATTGAGGAAGCAGGGGGCTGCAGAAGGACCTGAACTGGTTAGGAGAGTGACCAAAGAAGTGGCAGATGGAGTACAATGTGGAAAAGTGTGAGGTTATGCACTTTGGAAGGAGAAATGGCGGCACAGACTATTTTCTAACTGGGGAAATCCTTCGGAAATCAGAAACGCAAAGGGGCTTGGGAGTGCTTGTTCTCAAGGTTAACGTGCAGATTCAGTCGGCAGTTCGGAAGGCAAATGCAATGCTAGCATTCATGTCGAGAGGGCTAGAATACAATAGCAGGGATGTATTTCCGAGGCTGAATAAGGCCCTGGTTAAACCCCATTTGGACTATTGTGAGCTGTTTTGGGCCCCGTATCTAAGGAAGGATGTGCTGGCCTTGGAAAGGGTCCACATGAGGTTCACAGGAATGATCCCCAGAATGAAGGGCTTGTCGTATGAGGAACGGTTGAGGACTCTGGCTCTGTACTCGTTGGAGTTTAGAAGGAAAAGGTTGAAACCTGCAGGATACTGCGAGGCTTGGGTAGAGTGGACGTAAAGAGGACGTTTTGATTTTGATTTGATTTGATCGATTATTCTCACATCTATTAACGCACAGTGAAAAGTATTGTTTTTTGCGCGCGATACAGACGAAACATACCGTTCATGGAGAAGGAAAACAAGAGAGTGCAGAATGTAGTGTTACAGTCATAGCTCGGGTGCAGAGAAAGTTCAACTTAATGCAAGGTAAGTCCATTCAAAAGTCTGACAGCAGCAGGGAAGAAGCTGTTCTTGAGTCGGTTGGTACATGACGTTCGACGTTTTACACTTTTTCCTGAAGATAGAAGGTGGAAGAGAGAATGTCCGGGGTGCATGGGGTCCTTAATTATGCTGGCAGCTTTGCCGAGGCAGTGGGAAGTGCAGACAGAGTCAATGATGGGAGGCTGGTTTGCGTGATGGATTTGGCTACATTCACGACTTATTGTAGTTTCTTGCGGTCTTGGGCAGAGCAGAAGCCATACCAAGCTGTGATACAACCAGAAAGAATGCTTGCTATGGTGCATCTGTAAAAACTGGTGAGAGGCATAGCTGACATTCCAAATTTCCTGAGTCTTTTGAGAAAGTAGAGGCATTGGTGGACTTTCTGAACAATAGTGTCAGCATGTGGGGACCAGGACAGGTTGCTGGTGATCTGGACACCTAACAACTTGAAGCTCACGACCTTTTCTATTTCATCCCTGTTGATGTAGGCAGTAAGAAGTCTCACAACACTTAAAGTCCAACAGGTTTATTTGGTAGCAAATACCATAAGCAAATACCAACTGAACCTGTTGGACTTTAACCTGGTGTTGTGAGACTTCTTACTGTGTTCACCCCAGTCCAATGCCGGCATCTCCACATCATGATGTAGGCAGGGGCATGTTCTCCTTTCCGCTTCCTGAAGTCGATGACAATCTCCTTCGTTTTGTTGTCATGGAGGGAGAGATTATTGTTGCCGCACCATTTCACCAGTTTCTCTATCTCATTCCTGTACTCTGTCTCATCATTGTTTGAGATCCAACCCACTACAGTGGTGTCGTCAGCAAACTTGAAAATCAAATTGGAGGGGAATTTGGCCACACAGTCATAGGTATCATAAGGAGTATAGTAAGGGGCTGACAACACAGCCTTGTGGGGCACCGGTGTTGAGGATGATCGTGGAGGAGGTGTTGTTGCCTATCTTTACAGATTATGGTCCGTGAGTTAGGAAGTGCAGGATCCAAACACAGAGCGAGGTGCCGAGACCCAGGCCACGGAGTTTGGGGATGTACTTCGTGGGAATAATGGTGTTGAAGGCTGAGCTGTAGTCAATAAATAGGAATCTGACAGAGGTGTCCTTGTTATCTACGTGTTCCAGCGCTGAGTGCAGCGTTGATGTTTCCACTAGTAGGAAAGACTAGGACCAGAGGGCACAACCTCAGGCTAAAGGGACAATCATTTGAAACAGATATGAGGAGGAATTTCTTCAGCCAGAGTGTGGTGAATCTGTGGAACTCTGGGCCGCAGAAAGTGTGGAGGCCAGATCATTGAGTGTCATTAAGGCAGGGATAGATATGTTCTTGATTAATGAGGGGATCAGGGGTTTGGGGAAAAGGCAGGAGAATGAGGATGAGAAAAATTTCAGCCATGATTAAATGGCGGAGCAGACTCGATGGGCCGAGTGGCAAAATTCTGCTCCTATGTCTCATGGTCTTCTGGTATCATAGCTTCCACTTGGCAAAAAACTGCGTCACATTCAGAGATCTGGAAAAGGAAAGGTCTCTGTTCCACTCTGCTGTGATGCGCGCAGTAAACGCGCGTATTTCAGGGGCAGACAGCCGAGCTGCTGCGTGCCATTCCAACAGAGAAAACGGCTCCTTACTTTCAACGGCACTGATACCTGGGCTGAGGACGGGACTGAGTGAACATATTCAGACAGGTTCCATGAATACAAACAAAAATTCGCACAAATGAATTTTAAGAGGTCAATTAGACTAACTTGAGCACACAAAGTTGAAGCTTCCTCAAATTCTGGTCAGTTGAGTCAGTGAAGCAGCCTATTATATTTGCAGTGATGTCTGCATTCGAGCTCTTGCTGCTGTTTGAACTGAAAGCGGCTGAATCAAGGATTGCGTTTGCCGGGTGTTGTGGCGCGCACCTGTAATCCCGCTGCTGGGAGGCTGAGGCTGCTGGATTGCTTGAGGTCGGGAGTTCTGGGCTGTTGTTCTCTGTGCCGATCGGGTGTCCGCACTAAGATCAGTATCCGCATGGTGTTCTAAGAGGACTCTGGGAGCACCAGGTGTGCTAAGGAGGGGTGAGCCGGCCCAGGTCGGGAACGGAGCAGGCCAAATCCCCTGTGCTCTTCAGTAGTGGGATAGCACCTGTGAATAGAAACAGCAGTGCCGCCTGACCAATACAGCGAGACGCATCCTTTTCTCCACACCTTCAATCGCAGCAAACAAAATATTTTGCCGTTCGCCTCAATACAGACAAACCCGATGCCTCTCTGCCTGCCTCCACACTCACTCCCTCTGCTGCCCCTTTCATTCACTCTCACATCCAATGCCATCACCACATCAATCTATGCAAGTAAACCAAAACATGGACACACACCTTTGACCAACCAACTCTCCACCAGCACTGCACGCTCACCCGCACCATTCTCCAATCCCCACTTTCCTCACTCTCCCCATTCTTTGCCTCCTCAATATCCACCTCACATTTACTGCTCCCTGCTGCTTACGGCAGAAACTGCACTTTTAAAATCTTCAACTTGCACAATCATGTCAGCCACGGCCACAAGAGAGCGCGAACCTCTTCACCTCTTCCCCACATCTCATATCGCGCACATACTTCCCAGCACATCCAACAAGCATTCAAGCTGCCTCTCGGCTCTCATAACTCCTTCTCCTTTATTCATTCCCTCCTGACAATTTCTCCACTGTCAATGTCGAAAGTCTAGACGCTTGTGACTTAATCTAATGCTGTAAATGAGAGAGTGGGAGAGAAAGAAAGGGAGAGAGAGAAAGACAGCAAAATGTTCGTTGTAATTTCAATTTCAGCGTTGATCGCTAACCCACTTTGGCAATTCACCGACCTTCATTGTTCAATGTCCCCTCTACTGAGTCTATCCTAAGGAGGAGGAAACATGTCAAGGGGAGGCCGAGGCATCCACGGCTGACGAGCGAAGTCAAGGACAAGATAAAAGCAAAAGAAAAAGAATACAAAGTGGCGAGGATTAGTGGGAAGCTGGAGGATTGGGATTTTTTAAAAATGCGAGCAGAGGACAACTATAGAAGCAATAAGGGGGGGGGGGGGCGGGTGGAGGGGGGGGGGGGTGTGGGGGAGATGAAATATGATTGCAAGGTAGCCACTAATATAAAAGAAGATAGGAAGTGTTTTTTTCAATATATAATTGATAAGAGAGAGGCAAAAATAGACATTGGATCACGATACAATGAGGCTGGAGAAGTAACAATAGGAAACAAAGAAATGGCAGATGAACTGAGTCGTTACTTTGCATCAGTCCTCACGGTGGGAGACACCAGGGGGATGCCAGAGCTCCAGGAGAATCAGGGGGAACAGGTGACTGCAGTGGCCATCACTAAGGAGAAGGTTCTGGGGAAACTGAAATGTGTAAAGGTGGATAAATCACCGGGACTGGATGGACTACACGACAGGATTCTAAAAAGATAACTGAGGGAATTGTGGAGGCATTGGCAGTGATCTTTCAGGAATCACAGAGGACTGGAAAGTAGCGAATGTAACACCGCTGTTTAAGAAGGGAGGGAGGCAGGAAATGTGAAATTAGAGGCCAGTGAGCCTGACTTCGGTCATTGGCAAGATTATAGAGTCAATTATGAAAGATGAGGTTGCAGAATACTTGGAAGTGCATGATAAAATAGGACTGAGTCAACATGGCTTGGTCAAGGGGTGGTCATGTCTGACAAATCTCTTAGCATTCTTTGAGGAGATGACAAGGAAGTTAGATAAAGGAGAACCAGTGGACGTGATGTATTTCGATTCCCAGAAGGCCTTTGGCAATGTGCCGCATTGGAGACTGTTCAATCTGTTAAGAGAACATGGTGTTAAGCTTAATATCCTGGCATGGATAGAGGATTGGCTGATTGGCAGGAGGCAGAGTGTGGGGATAAAGGGGTCCTTTTCAGGATGGCAGCCGGTGACTAGCGGTGTGCTTCAGGGTCGGTGCTGGGACCACAACTTTTCACAATATACATTAATGTTTCGGAAGAAGGAACTGAAGGCACTGTTGCTAAGTTTGCAGATGATACAAAGATATGCAGAGGGACAGGTAGTATTGAGGAAGCAGGGGGGCTGCAGAAGGACCTGAATAGGTTAGGAGAGTGGGCAAATAAGTGGCAGATGGAGTACAATGTGGAAAAGTGTGAGGTTATGCACTTTGGAAGGAGAAATGGAGGCACAGACTATTTTCTAACTGGGGAAAATCAGAAACACAAAGGGGCTTGGGAGTGCTCGTACTGAAGATTAACATGCAGATTCATTCGGCAGTTAGGAAGGCAAATGCAATGCTTAGCATTCATGTCGAGAGGGCTAGAATACAATAGCAGGGATGTATTTCTGAGGCTGCATCAGGCTCTTGTCAAACCCCATTTGGATTATTGCGTGCAATCATGTGCTGGTCGGCAGCTATAAAATCTACATTCCCTGACCGGGAATCGAACCCGGGCCGCGGCGGTGAAAGCGCCAAATCCTAACCACTAGACCACCAGGGAAGATACAAGCAAACGTTTTAATCTGACCAATACATTGCTGCGTTTTTTCAATACTCGAGAAAGGTTTGGGGGAAAAAAAACCTCATGTTTTGATGGAACACGAATGACTCCTTCAGCCAACAGCAAATTACTGCAGATTCCGGAACTTAAAAGAAAAACTTAAAATGCTCGAAAATCTCAACAGGCATGACGGAATCTCTGGAGAGAGAATAGAGCCAACATTTCAAGTCTGTATGGTCAGTCATCAAAGCTGAAGACAGTAAAAGAGGACGAGATTGATACTTTAAGTGTGGGAGATGCGGGGGTGGGGCGTGGGTGTGGGGGGGTGGGGGGGTGGGGGGGTGGGGTGTGAGGGTGGGAGCCGTGGGTAAGAGTTGACAAAGTTGTGATAGAAAAACAAAACAAACGGAATGTAAATTGTGGCGGCAAAAGGAAAATACTGCGGATGCTGGAATCTGACACAAAAACAGACAATGCTGGAACATCTCAGTAGGTCTGGTAGCATCTATGGAGAGAGAAAAGAGCCAAAGTTCCGAATCTGGATGACGCTTCGCCAGAGGTCTGTGGATCCTCAGTAAATGAGGATATTGAAGTTTCAGATAGAGATATTTTTGGAACCTAAGGGAATGAAGGGCCATCATGATAGGGTTAGAAATTGGTGTTGAGTCCTGGGATTCGTCATAATCTCCTTAAATTGTGGAGGAGACTCCATGGGACATGTGAGCCTATCCCACTCCATTAATTCTGGTCCCTGCAGCACCAGATCTGACAGCGATCACTTCCGCTAAAAGCGTTGGTGAGTGTTCTGAGGCATTGAATTCGGGGCAATAGCATTTGTGGGGGAAAGTGGCCAAATGCCACAAATTTCAGGTGTTCAGTTGATTTGCTTTAAACGTCATGAATACTTTTTCTCGAACATGTTATTACGAAACTTTAATACAGTGGGAAGTATCATTATTCATTTTGACAGGAGGAACACGCAGAGGCAATGTAATATCAATTGCTGTGGGCAAACGATGGGCCTCTGGAGCCAGTCTTGTTGTTCTCCAGTAAACCGGATCTGCTTGCCCGGAGGCCATCTCCGTGTTTATACAGTACGGTGATTATCACAGGAGCCAGGTTAATTCTGTAAATATCTGGTCAGAATGATGGGAAGCATACATGACAGGATTTGAACTTCAGTTATAAAATTCAAGTCCATCACCTTAATTCCTGGGCCGGGAATAAAGTCTCACTGTTTGTAATCATGTTGTTTATATCATGATGTGGAGATGCCGGCTTTGGACTGGGTGGGTACAGCAAGAATTCTCACAACACCAGGTTAAAGTCAAACAGGCTTATTTGGAACTACGAGCTTTCGGAGCGCTGCTCCTTCATCAGGTTGTTTAACTCGGCAGTCAGAAACTCAGCTTGTGTGTACTCTCGAAAGGAGTCACTTGCACACACGCTGCGTGTTGTAGGGAAATATCCCTTTACCAGTGCAGAATAGAAGTCGAGTCGCAAATCAAGGTTCAAAGCGTGTCTTTATTGTACAATTACTGGGATCCCAGGGAGACCCCCGTAGCCAGCTCAGAAACAGTGGCTTGGCCACGTTGATCTCAATTAAATCACATCAGCTCTGGATCTTTATAGGGATCCAAAATTCGCGCGGGAACATTTGATTATGCCTTTTTTTACACAATGTATAAAGTGGTCTGTCAGTTTCAAAAGTCCCTAGGAAGTTTCATGGATTAGCATTTGTATGGTGTGTGTTCGTGTTAATGGGATTACTTGGTCCTGCCCCGGTGTCTAAATGCGTTTCCCATTACCATCTCTATGTGTCCTCTTATTTAAATTGATCCTATTGTTCCGTGTCTGTGTTTCCTGCTTGTGAGATTGAGTGTTAATGTCATCCTGTCCTGTTGGGTGTCTGGGGTATTTCATTCTTAACCTTTTATCCTTATCTCTTAGTTTATCAGATTTTTATGTCTGCCTTGGCCAGTTTAAAAATGCGGCTACGTGCTGTTGCTAGGCAGATTAGGGATCTTCCGTAGTTTCTGAAATTCGTGAGTCTCTCAGCTATGCAGGGGGAGACCCGATCGAATATCTATCCGGGGGTGCCCCTCTGCATTGTTGGCTCGTTATGAGTGGTGCCAATTAGTCCAATAAAAATATGTTTGATGATACAAATATGGTTTTCTGGAAAATTTCCTCCTTCAGTCCCTCCTCTCGTCCAGGGGGTGCCATTCATGGCTGACCCCCCATGGACGACCTTCAGAGGAATAGTGATTTGTACAGCTGTTGTCCTTGCCGTTGTTCCTCCTCTTCTGGGTCGTTGTTAAGTTCTTGCATCTGGATACTGGCAGTGGGTAGCATTCTTGATGTAATATTTGCACATATCACTTTAATACAGGTTAGGCCAAGGCAGAGTGTGAACAGGATGGCTACTACTAGGATTAATCCCTTCATAATATATGCTCCCCAAACTGTGTTAAACAGCCATCCTAACCACCCATCAGTCCCTGTTAACCCCTGTTTAAAGTTATCCAATTGCTTTTGTATCCCGGACATGGCTGCTGTTATGTTTAGTGTCTCGTCGTGTACGTATGTGATGCATTTTTCCTTGATGATGGTGCATACCCCCCCTTGTCTGGCTAGCTGATAGTCCACCGCATATCTCGTTTGTTGTGTGTATAGTCTGAGTTCTGCGAGTTCTTGGTCAATTGCGCCTAATGCTTGTAGGGTGTTGTTTCCTAAAATGGTCAGTCCACATATGAAGAAGTTCCTATTACTGGCACTGATCACCCCTGCGGCGCCTCCCAGGGATAGTGTCCCCAGAAATCCATATCCTAAAGAAGACCCTGGTGTGACAGGGGCCTGCCAGTCGGAGCAAAATTCTGCGCTGATGGCCCTGGTCACTATGCGTTTCTGGACATGCCCTTCGCTTGGGCATGGAACCGTGAGAGGTCTGATTGTCCCTACGGAAAAGAACCTTGGAGGCCTGTCTGTGGCCGTCATATATACATTTTTAAATAAAAACACGTACCCGTCTTTAACCCGATAACATGCATTACCCCGGGGTCGTTTGACCGCATGGCCCATCTTGTGGAACCTTCCCTCCCCCTGGACTGTCCACTTGATTGTACCTCTTGGTGAGAATCAAATGGATATGTCCCTGAGGCTGAGCTTACGTGGGTGCTGTTGCACTTGCCACACATAAGCTGCCTACCCGCGGTGACTGCAATGCATTTTTGTTGCTTGCAGTCACAAGTGAAGTGTCCTTCCCGGACCCGGCACTCCTGGAGAGCACAATGTGCCTCAGCGCACGAATCATTTTTAGGGACAAAGGCATGCACGCACCCCCATCCCTCTCCCTTATCTCCTTGTGGGTAGTTCCCAAGTGTCTCCTCCGGTTGGGGTCCCGTCCCCCTTAGAATTCCCGGCTCAGTGAGCTCTACACACCTTCCTTGTATCCCTTGCTTAAAGTACCCAATATGTTCTTTGCAGGGTGCCCCCGATGTGTCAATAGTGAATAACTCTTGTGGGAGCCACCCTGGTGTTGCGATGAATAGGGAGTTTACTGATCGCGCTGAGGGGTAACAAGCGGTCCTATTCCCATAGATCTGGATGTGTGTTTTCAGGAATAGGTTTCCTTCCATGATTGGTGGTTCTGCTCCCCTAACCCCCATATGTTGGAGTGTATTTACAATGGTCAGGGTTATTATCAGATATGTCCCTGTTCCCATATCGCTCTTTTTTTTTTCAACAGTATTTTACAATTACAGTATATACAGAAAATAAACAGGCAATTAAATTAAAAGTAGTTGGTTCCGACGTCTTGATAGTAGATCTGGTCCTGGTTCCTGTGGAAGTTGAATGAGCAAAACGGTATTTTTTTAGTTCATTTGTCCTCATATAGTTTTAATTGGGTCCAGTGTTTCCAGACCCCCTGTCCCCTTATATCTATACAGGCACAGGTATCTCCGCTAATAATGACCTCGTAAGGTCCGTGCCATCTTGGGGCAAATCCTGGTTTTGCAGGAAGCACTTTTGTTAATACCCGGCTCCCGGCTTTTGGGACTTCTGGTAATATTTCTGAGTCCCCCTCTGCGTCGACCTGTGCCTGATTAGAAATTACGGACCGGCGCATCCCCTTCAATTGGGTGCTAAGGTCTCGGATGTATTGTCGGATACATCCATTCATTTGTATGTAGTCTTATCAAAAGACATCGCTTTCCCCATTAAAATCACATGCCATACAGTTCCGATCTTTATATGAGTACTCTTACACTATCTCTAATTTGATCATTTGTTTGCGTGCAAGCGCTACACCACAGTACTTCACAAAATAATTATGTCTTTATCAATGCCCAATTATGTCTTTATCAATGCCCAATATAGTATATGAATATATCATACAAAGTTGGTTAAGGCTTTTCAGGATTTGATGTTATTCTTGTGTCTATATGGCAGTGCTATACTGTATAATAAAAATAATCAAGCGGCAGTTGTATCATACCACTTTACACATCGTACCCGTGATATCCAAACCCTTTTAATTCAAGCCGTTTCTATTTTTAAACTGAGCTCCAGATCGAAACCCCCGCACTCTAGGAAAAGTAACAGGCGCCGAATCAAAATCAAAGCAGGTACAATACATGCCAGTTATTTGATTAGGAACATTTTGGTTTCTTAACTGGCTAGGTTTTAAGCTTTGCAGTGCTTTTATATTTGGCAAACCTTGAACCTTGATGGCTCATGAAATTCCGACGGCAGTACATAATTTTAACTAGTTCAGAATACTAAACTATCTGACGTTCGCAAATCGCGATATTCTGCGATTAATACTGTATTTCACTGACTTGATACACTTTAAACTAATTCATAGACCTCAGTCTTTTGTTCCTGCTTTTCTACCTTTCCACAAAATAACTTATTTTCTTCTCTTAACTCCTCAACTAACTCTTATAATTTCTACTTCAAGACAAAGGAAAGAGCACATGCTTCCTTCCAAGGTTTAAATCCTTTCTTAACATTAAAACAAACAACAACAAAGCATCCACGCAACCACTTTGTTTAAACACACACACACACACATGGAAGCTTCCAAAAGTCATTCCACAGTACATCCTTTTTCATTCAAACTTATCATTTCAGACTGGGATGAGTGTAAAACATTCAAAGAGAATACAGAACATTGATTAAGACAATCGCTTTTATTCTTCTTTCTTCCAAACTGTAATTAACTCAAAGCAGAAGTAAATTCAAGAAATCCTATCACTTTAATCTTTAACAGTTTTAACACTCTCCCAGCCCCCTGAGGCTAAACCAAGGTGCAATGTACTGCACCCACTGCCTGTAGCAAACATTCCACAGGAACAAAGAGCTCCCTGCTCTCAATCTAATTACAACAACAACCACCTACATTCGACAAGCTACCAGATCTCACAAACACACTGAAATACAAAAACTAAGATCTCTCCTATCCATCTGCTGCCTTTCCCCTGGCGTAAAAGGCTTATAGGTTGCCTTTGGTTGTGCTAACGTCCCTCCTCTCGTGACTGGCGCTAGATTATAATTTTCTACGTTTTCTTCTGATGCTGGAGTGGCTGTATGTTTCTGCACTGACTCGTATGGGCGCCGAGGGTCCGTTTCCTCTGATCTCTGCGTTATCTCCGCAGTGTGTCTTCTGTGTTCTAATTCCCTCACTCTCTCCTGTAATACTTTAATTTGTTCTGTCTCTCCTCCATTGAGGCATTTACTTCCTCAATTAGTCCAGCTAACTGGGTCACTAATATTACTCCCATTACTTTTGTTTTGTCCCGTTTAACTCCGTCTACCCACTTTCTTTGATCTTCTAAAGTTTGTGATGCGTTCCACCCGTTCCGTTTCATCTTTGCAACAATCGCTTCTCTGGCTAACAGATACTTCAAAATGAGAGCTACTGCAGTTTCTCCCTTAACAACGTGGTCTGCCATTTTTCTGTCTAGCAGTCCTGCAACCCCCGTATACTGGCTGCTACAGTAAAAGTGCCTCAACTCTCTCCCTTATCTCCTGTCACTGATACTGCCCCAGCACCGTCTGTATTGCTGTAGGGCCTCGTAGTGAGGTTCCAGTGGGTCTCTTTCCCCTGGGCTCCCCCAACTATTCCTGACACCTCACGCTTGGACTATTTTGTGTTGTCTTATTGGGATGTGTGCTGGTTGTTTAGTGGGTTTGTCCGCCCCTGTTCCCAGCCCCTCTAAGTACAACGCCTCCCGCTCGGCCACCACCCCCACTAGCAGGGTTGATCCGTTACCCCAAAACCGGGTATCCTGCTATGGGCTGTGGTGTTCCCTACAGACGAACAAGGTTATCAAACTCCGCCCGGGTCCCTAATGGATCCTCCGTCGTCGTGTCTCTTGGTCAGGATGGATCGGGTCCCCTTTTCCTCAACACTTACACACATGTATTCTGTTATCAAAGCCCCTGTTATAGTTAGTAACTGTATCGACTCTGAGGTTGTTCGTCCCTTCAGAGTCAGTGTTGTTACCCGATTTACACTGTCCGTGCCTTGCACCCTGAGTGCCTGTGCCTCTTAGCGCCCGCTTCAAAACCCAACCTTAGCGTGGGAGATTTCTCCTCTTAACGTCCAGTTTAGGGTAGGGCACCTTGAGTCAAGCACTCCCTTGTCCTATTGCCTTGGCACAGACAGCGGTTTCATTTACAATCCTGGGTTAGTTACACCAATTAGTTCTGCATGCGGTACTTATCTTTATATTAGTCTTAATTCCTGTTATCAAATAGCCCAAAACCTGTTATCTTTACCTCTGGTCCTTTACTCCTATTAAAGTTAAAAGTTACTTACCTTCTTCCACGCGGTCGTTCTGACCTGTACCTCTTTAGTGCGGACTTCTGTTTCAATTTAAAAACTTAGGCAAGATTATACAGTTCTACAAGACAACAATACTTAAAACAGACAAACCCTAACCCTTAAAGGTACCTCACTTTGAACGGAGACCTGCACTCGCCTTTGACTGCTCTGGATTTGTATCAGATTCGTTTAAATTTGATCCCGACTTTCAAACTGTGGCCATCAGTCAGAAGTCAGATATCAAATCCTGCCGACTACGCCATTTTGTTGTAGGGAAATATCCCTTTACCAGTGCAGAATAGAAGTCGAGTCGCAAATCAAGGTTCAAAGCGTGTCTTTATTGTACAATTACTGGGATCCCAGGGAGACCCCCGTAGCCAGCTCAGAAACAGTGGCTTGGCCACGTTGATCTCAATTAAATCACATCAGCTCTGGATCTTTATAGGGATCCAAAATTCGCGCGGGAACATTTGATTATGCCTTTTTTTACACAATGTATAAAGTGGTCTGTCAGTTTCAAAAGTCCCTAGGAAGTTTCATGGATTAGCATTTGTATGGTGTGTGTTCGTGTTAATGGGATTACTTGGTCCTGCCCCGGTGTCTAAATGCGTTTCCCATTACCATCTCTATGTGTCCTCTTATTTAAATTGATCCTATTGTTCCGTGTCTGTGTTTCCTGCTTGTGAGATTGAGTGTTAATGTCATCCTGTCCTGTTGGGTGTCTGGGGTATTTCATTCTTAACCTTTTATCCTTATCTCTTAGTTTATCAGATTTTTATGTCTGCCTTGGCCAGTTTAAAAATGCGGCTACGTGCTGTTGCTAGGCAGATTAGGGATCTTCCGTAGTTTCTGAAATTCGTGAGTCTCTCAGCTATGCAGGGGGAGACCCGATCGAATATCTATCCGGGGGTGCCCCTCTGCATTGTTGGCTCGTTATGAGTGGTGCCAATTAGTCCAATAAAAATATGTTTGATGATACAAATATGGTTTTCTGGAAAATTTCCTCCTTCACTGCGTTACCCCAGCAACTTTTTAAAGTTGGTAATGTCTCTGCTCGTTGTTCATGACGAAAACGACACCAGACGCACTCATGGGATTTGATCTGAGCTGTTGGACTGCAGCTGCAAGGACCAAAACTCAAATCCATTTTGGCAGCGGTGGGATTCGAACCCAGGCCCCCATAGAGACTGGAGCCTTAATCCAGCGCCTTAGACCGCTCGGCCACACTACCACATTTCAAGGCATCGCAATCATGCTATTTAATGATAATGTTACTGAAATTCATTACAAGCAATGGAGGTGGGAAAGGCCATCAGGAAGATTGAGCCTGCTCCTTCCCTGAATCAGGTCAGCCTGAACTGCGCAACAAACAGAAATCATCTCACGTCAGAAACACAATAAGCTGCAGTGAAGGGCCGGCATCATTTAAACTGACCTTCAGCTCGTCTCTTCCCAATTTCCTGCCAGAAATGACAAGAGAACCTCCTGGTGAATTTGCTCAGGGTCTGCACTTCAGGGCACGAGGCGAGATTACATTCCATATCCTCATCCAGGAAATAACTCACAGTTTTCACAGTTTGGATGAGAGCAATAAATCTTCAGTTCCAGACCAGTAATCTAAACAGCAGGGAAAGAGTCAAACTCTAACAACCAGGCCAGCAGCTTACAGCGTGTTTTAGAATTTAATTTATCCACGCTGCTTTTGTTACTTTAATTTTCACGCCACTTCCGCCACAAACAGCTTTCTCCTGCAAAATGGCGCCTTCTATTTCAACACCAGTGATGTGTTCAGCCAATGACAACATATAACAAACACTCCAGTGCAATTATCGCTTTCGCTTCCGACGGTTCGAAACCGGACAGAAATATTTCCAAATGCTTTTCAATGCAGAGGAAAACGTTTCATAATTCAGTGTCAATATAAACGGTAAAATCTGGCTCACGACCAGACAGATTTTACCTTGCAACAACATCGCAATCGTTAGTACAAAGAACAAAGAACAATACAGCACAGGAACAGGCCCTTCGGCCCTCCAAGCCTGCGCCGCTCATGTGCCCAACTAGACCATTCGTTTGTGTCCCTCTGGTCCCAGTCTGTTCATGTTTGCACCTTATCACTGTCCTCCTCTTTCTGTGTTTGTTCTTGAACTGTGGCACATGTGAAATTTCCAGCTCTGATATAAACTTGCAAACCTCACTCGGCTAATTCTAGTAGATCTGCTTTCGATCAGAGAGTAAATCACATCATCATTAATGGTTTGCTGAGAGCAAATAGTCTTCTTTTCCAAATCGGGAATTGAAACCAGACATCACAGGGAGAGTGCTGAACACAAGCCACTGGACTACCACAGAAACCGGTGAACTGTGTTTTTCAAACTGACTTCACACATGTCCCTTTGCTCATTATTTTCCTCTCAGATCTTTTTTCACTTGTGACACGTTTCGCCTTCATTGGCTGAAGGAGGCAACATTATTGCCTCCTTCAGCCAATGACAACACGGATTGAGTTCGCTGGGTCATGGAATTGACAGTGAGGTGAAATGATCCCACAAAATGCTAAAGTTTAGAAGAATGAGGAGGGGATCTGATAGAGATATATAAAATTCTAAATGGATTGATAAAGAAAAGGTAGACCAAAAGCTTCTTCTTATGGGACAACCAAGGACAAGAGCTCACGTGTATAGATTGAGAGCCCGTGGATTTAAAACTGAGATGGGGAAGAACTACTTCTCGCAAAGGGCGGTGAATTGGTGGAACTCGCTGCCCCATAGCGCGGTGGAGCCTGAATCATTGAATGATTTCAAGAAGGGATAGAAATATTTCTGATTTAGAAAAACGCATCAAAGGGGTAAAGAGAACAGGTGGGGAGGTAGATTTCAGATCAAAGAGAGGTCAACAATGATCTGATTGAATGGCGGAACAGGACCAAAGGGCTGAATTTGCCTACATCTGCTCCCAATTCCTACGTTCCTATGTTTCTTTGCGTAACGATCAATTTTCAAGCCCACCAACCTCATCACTGTGGTTCTGTTGAAATATATGCACAGTACATCCTCTGGTTCCCCTTCACCCACATTGCATGTGAGTCGTGCAAGTAACGTTGTAATCGTCTCACCCTGTGGTATAATCATTCTGTGATTCTCTGTTTCCCTCATTCATTATCTCCAGGCTTCCACCCGACCAGATGTTGTTATGTTTCCTCCCTGCTGGATTTCATTTGTTTTGAACTCCCAACATCTCTAAACATTCCCAATGTTAATGAAAGGTTATGGAGGTGAATATTTATCTTTGTTTCCCTATGCACAGACGCTGTCTGACTTCCTGAGTTTTTCCAACGTTGCCACATTTCAGTGCACATGTCTGATCCGCTTTTAGATTGCAATAGAATATATATTTAGTTGATGCACTTTTGTACCGATAGCTTGTTGGTCTAGGGGCGTTCTCACTTTGGGTGTTAAAATCCACAAGCTTGCTGAAGGTCCCGGGTTCAAATCCTTGTTTTGTAATGGGTAGGTCGTGGATTTTGTTGGTTTTATTCCCGTGCCATGGCGGCATTGGTTCACATGGGATATGATTTGAGAACCTGAGCACACACTGCAATGCTTTTGTGCGCACGACACACTCACAGAGAATCCAGACATTTTCAAAAGGTGACAATGCTTGCGGACATTCACTTAATTAGATTGAAAAGTCTGAAAATTGGGCGGCAGTTTGACTTCGGACATACTGAGACGCTGTTTCCCCACCTGTTTTGAGGATTTCGATCAAAAATGTTAAGGTGAAAGGTGTAAGAGAAGTTTGCAATTTTTGGAAGGAGGTGAAACTAAGAAGTGGAAGATGTGAATGAAATTATTGATTATAGCGAGGAATGCATTCTAACCTCAAGGATTCTGTAGGTTGATTAATTGTAAACATTGTAATCAGAACAAGCTGAGACACCAGATGGCAAAGCCATATTTGTCTCCACGCATTTTAGCATATTAAGTGCCAGTTCTGATATGTCTCCCTCGAGGTCAGTTGGTGGAGTATGAGACTCTTAAGCTCAGGGTTGTGGGTTCGAGCCCCACGCTGGGCTATGCTGTGTTTGCTGCTTTCGTTGGTGAAGTCTTGGCAGTGTCACCGTCCAAACTGAGTCTTTCTCCATTCCGCTTTGTTTTATTAGTCATAAGTAAGGCTTACATTAGCACTGCAATTTACTATGAAATTCACCGTCCCGCCACACTCCAGCGCCCACTCGGGTCAGTGCACCTCACCAGCACATCTTTCCGACTGTGGGAGAAAGCCCACGCAGCCACTGGAAGACCGTGCAAACTCCACACAGATAGTGACCCAAACAGGGAATCTAACTCGGGTCCCAGTCCCTGTGAGGCAGCAGTGCAGACCACTGTCCCACCATGCCGCCCTACTAATCTCACCGTCACTGCTTCCTGAGTTAAAGCTATCTCTGCTTCCCGGGCAGTCGAAGAGTTTAGTCCTTAACTCAGAGAGCAAATTTCTTTTCATTTTGCGCAAGCTTTAAAGCAAGATCTGGAAGATTATGTCAGTGGGAACAATAATCATCCTCATTGTCCTTCAATCACTCCAGCCTTACATCCTATCACAAGATCATAAATAGAGTTCTCGCCCTCTCTTTTCCCTCACTCTGTATTTGCTCACAAACCATTAAACATCTAACTTCTTCCAGTTTGGATAAAACGTCAGCGACCCGAACCATTCATTCGATTTCCCTCACCATAGACGCTGTTTGACCTGCTGTTTCCAATATTTTCTGTTTTGAGGTGGGGTTTGCAGTAACTTCAGTGTCTTTTTTTCTAGTTCAATGTGGATTCGTTTTCTTTGACTGAACTTGACCTGTTTACATCGTCAAAGGGCTGAGGTTTTAAATAATAAGATACAAGGATGTGTCACACTGTTTGACATGAAATGAAACATAATGAGGATTAATCATTTCAAAAGATGTTACTAATTCAATATATATTTTGTCGGGGATCCACCTACGTGTGCCATTCACTCACTCATCTGTCCCAATTTAAACAAGAGGTGGGACGGCGAGAGTCCAAATTGCGAAGCTTTACGCCATGGAAATGATAGCACTCTGACCTATGACACTAGGTCTTTCTCCCAAAACACACGCACGCACACACACACACACTTGCGCAGTAATTGCCAATCTCCAGTCGAATTGTTGTTGTTGTGTGACACCAACTGCTCCTTTCTTTCAACAGATGATTTGAAAAGCAGCGAAAGATGAAAAGAAACATTGCTGATGCAGGGATCTTTCGCCAGAGACTCAGCAATGTGCAAGTTGCAGTTGTTGCAGCGGATGACTCTCTTGGCGTCATTGCATCAGCCCCAGAGAACGATTGCTCAAGAATACAAAGCGCTGAGAGTCGGGGAAGCGACAGTGGGGCTGGTGTCCACCTAGAGGTGTAATTCACTCTGTTACCTGTCCCAATTTAAACAAAAGTTAGGAGGCGAGAGGCCAGAGTGTGAACCGTCACCCATTGAATCAACAGCATTCTGATGGAAGACTTATATCCCAAAACACACACACACACACACACCAACGCCCTCTTTCTCTCTCACACACACACACACATAGACAAAGACACACAGGCACACAGACACACACACACACACGCACGCACACACTTGCTCAATAATTGCCAGACTCCAGTCGAATTGTTATTGTGTGACACCAACTGTTTCTTTTTTTCAACAGAGGAGTTAAAGAGCAGCGAAAAGATGAACAACACTGATGTTGCAGGCACCTGGCGCCAGAGGCTCAGCAATGTGCATTGTAATAGCAGTTGAACTTGCTGACAAATTGTCCTTTCGATTCGTACTTTGTGAGAAATTTAAACAAAATGCCCTTCAGCAAATCAACCATCAGCATTTGCAAATTAAAGCCGAGTTTTGAACTCGGATTGCTGGATTCAGGGTCCGGAGTGCTCACCATTACACCACGGAACGCAACACACCGATGCAGGCTGAAAATGGTCGTTCAATACCTGTGCCAATTTGAACAGCAGAGTGAAATATCAGCCCCAATGCACAATCCCATCAAAAACCCACAGCAATTCATATTTACTTTGCCCTTGCTGGTTCCTCCTGAAAAAAATGAGTAAGCTATCTTCAATAAGCTATCTTCAACTGCATTAAATTTCACTGTAGGTCACCACGTTCGAGGAATGTTGGCATCGAAATGTTATAAACCTGACTGGTAAAAATTCTGAACAACATCAGCTTGTCACAGCTCTGCTTTGGTCATACTGGAAGCTAGTGTGAAAATATGAACGATTTCATATCTTAACAGACTGGAAGGAGTGGGTGACTGTGTTTAATTGGCACTATGCACATTCCTGTAATCCGTGACTGCGAGAATCAGGAAAATTACATCCGCTGGTCTCGTGGCTAGTGTTCGGTGCTTTCGGGGTCACAGGCTGGCTGCGATGCACTAAGACTTAATGTTTTTGATAAACAAACTGTAATACTTCCTGGTCCAAAGCCGCTCTGCCAGAAACGGTGGAGTGAGGTTTGTAGTTTTGCTTCCGAGTTGGAAATGTCACATGGACAAAAGGTCAAAAAGAAACACAGATAGTGAAGGACAGAGATAGGATGGAAAGCGCTGACGATGGAGATGGTGACACTAGGTAAAATCTGGTTGATAATGTGTCAGAATTAACCGTTTGCATTGGCACAAATGTCACTCATTTCTGGATAAAAATATCGGGCTAAATGATAAGAAAACTTCTCGCTGAATGAAGCACAAAACTATTTGACTTCGACTGATTGCAAGCAGTTTACATTCAGAAAGAAGTAACTGTGGGATTAACAAAGCGGGATGGAGAAAGCCTCAGTTTGAGCGGTGAAATTGCCGGAGGAATGGAGAGCTGGAGTTCACCCATAAAAGCAGCAAAGTATAAAAATATTGGGAGCCACCCAATGTTGCCCTTATCCATCATTCCTTGTGTCAGTTAACCCATCCTGTTATGCTCTCTATCACAGACCTTCCCTTTTAATCTCTTTACTGAGTGATTCCCATTTTAAATGCCACAAGACCTCAACCGTTCAATCAATGTTTCGTGAAAAGCAAGAATAAATCTGAATCATTTGAAATTAACCCATTTCGAAATGTTTTTGCTCAGTTTTGACCCGGGGACCTGTGCGCATGTGAGGCAAACGTGGTAACCACTGCAATACAGAAACTTTGCGATGCATGACTTGAAGCAGGCCCGGTTTACTTGTGGAGCAACGAAACTCGTTCCACAAGCCCGTCAGTTGCTCACTTTACATTCTCTCTGCTGGTTTCTCTAATCAAAATGAATGATGACACATTCTACTGCATTCAATTTTAATAATCACATGTTTAATCAAAGTTCGTAACGTTTAAAGTAATTTAAGTGAAAATCTGACATTCGGAGAATTTGATCACACGCCTCCACAAATATCGCTATCCTAACTTTAGTGCCTTAAACTTCCTATCAACGACACCAACAGAAGTCATTGCTGTCGGAACTAGTATTGGCAGTGAACAGCATCATTGGAGTTGGATTAGATCACATGTCCCATTGAGTCTCCTCCGCCATTAAAATCAACCCCAGCTCAACAACCGCCTCATTTCAGGAATCAATTCAATTAAACTTGATTCCACCCAGACAGGGAGAGAATAGGAGGAACAAAAACAAAAGAGGGAAATGGATAGTTCGATTGAGAGAGGGAAGGACTGAGGCAGATCTATCGACAGAAAGATCACTGTCATGTCGCGTCTCTTCCTGTTTCTGTCGCTGCCTCACACCCAGCTCCCTCTGGCTATCCAGCTCCCAGGGTCAATTAGCTGCTTGATAAAGACACAGACAGTTGGTGAACCCGAGCTTTAACTGGAAAGCAGGGAAAGCGAATGTATGCCACACGGCATTAAGAGGAGATGGAGTTTAGAGATGACAGTACAAAGAGACACAGATATCTCATCTTCCTGATCCAGTTACTGATTACATTACAGTTACTGATTGCAGGAATGTACACAGTGCGAATTATCCACTGTCACTCTCTCCTTCCAGCCTTGAGCACGGAGTTCAGTTTTGAAGTGTTTGTATCTTGCTCCAGTAATTCAGGGTTTTGTTGAGACCACATTTGGAATAGTGTGCGCAGTTTGGATCCCCGCATTTTAGACAGAATAAAAGCAAAATCTGATGATGCTGGAATCTGAATCAAAAACTGAAAATGCTGGAAAATCTCAACAGCTTTCACGAGAAAGAATAGGTACCATTGAAAAGCTGAGGCATTATTTTTTCCTGATCCAGGAATCTAAAACACGGGAACACAATCTCAGGATAAGGCGCTGATGATTTAGGAGTGCGATGAGGAGAATTTGCTTCACTCAAAGCCTCGTGAATTTTCGGAATTCTCGAGCCCGAGGGTTCTGATGCTCCATCATGGAACATATTTCACTCTGGGTTAGACAAATTTATGATCTATCCAGGAATGAATGGAAGCAGGGATATGGAATTGGAACAAATGCTCAGCCACAAGTCCATGTTTCGATTGTAATTTTTAAGTTTAATGGAATAATGGAAGCATGTATATAATGTTGTATGTAATATGTTTGAAGTCAATCGTCATTAAATAATGTTGGTAACACGAGATAACAGTACAGCCGGTAACAATTGAAAACTATTTTTATTGACGCCCACAAACTCATTGCCAACGCAACTGTTTGCCGATGAATGCTGATGGTGAGAAAATAGTAAAATCCCGTCCTTGGGTGGCCTCGAACCACCAACCTTTCGGTTAATCAGTCGAACGCGCTGACCAATTGCGCCACAGAAACTGCAGTAACAACTGTCAAATGTATTCTAAACTAGTGTGTCAATGACCACAATTCTATTTCTGCAAAGCCAGTTCCAGAACTGCAGCATGACCGCACTGTTTACAATTCGAGACAAGTCTCTTTAGTTCCGTTGATCCCGCAGCACTGCAGTAGTGTGTTGGTTATTCCCTTTCTCATATGAACGCGCAGGTAAAATGAATCCATGTCTCTTATCACAGGGAGGAATTCAACAGGAGGGAAGGGAACTGAAAACCGGGAGCCCAGCGATCCAATACTTTCCACTCAATCATCAATAACACCATTCTCAGCTGCACCTCCTCCCAAATATTTTGATCCATTTCCCTCACGATTTGTTCCAAGATTTAATATTTCCCTTGTTTTCTCCTAATTTTGATATAAGATTCGCTTCAATATATAACACAAATGGAATTGCAAACCTAGGGCTAACCATGGGAAACAAGTCACTGCGTAACACAAATCCCATGGTGCTCATTTCCAGATCCACAACACTCAGTTTTTCAACCAAATGGAGGAATGTTTCAATGAAAAGTTTTGGAAAGTTGGTGTGAATTTTGTTTGTGAATCACTCGGGTGTTGTGTAAATGCTACTCGAAGGTTCAGTGAGCCGGACATGATCAATTTGAATTTTGCTGAGCTTGTGTTCGGTTTATGGTGAGGTTTGAACGGAATTGGACCTTGTGTCCCAGGAATGGGCAGTAACCCGCTGATTGAAGCTGCAATCGCCGCTTTCTGCTGGCGATTGGAGACTGCGGGATATAATCCTGCTGCTTCTCCCTGTCTCACTCACTGTGGAGCCGGGGGGGAAAACATCAGCGATGGATTTTTTTCCCTGTCTGAAATGTGGCCTCGAATAACTGTTATTAACGGAGGTAACGCTGCTGCAGCCTTTAATAATCTGACACAAGTAAGCAGAACGTAGTGCTCCAGTGGCGCAATCGGGTAGCGCGCGGTACTTATACAGCAGTGCAGCCAACGGGCTATGCCGAGGTTGTGAGTTCGAGCCTCACCTGCAGCAGTTGTTTTAGGTGAGACGATCGTCCAGTGGTATGACCCCTCGACCAGCTAATTTTCTGGGGACGGCCAGGACAGCTGGTGGAGTTTGAAGACAATAAATAAGATTGGAATAAAAATCCACTGATGACCATGAAACAACATCCGTTGTTGCTAAAAATCATGATTCACTAATGTCCGTCGGGGAAGGAAATCTGCTGCTGTTCGATGGTCTGGCCAACGCGTGACTCCACAGCCACAGCAAAGTGGTTGTCCCTCAACTGGGGATGGGCAATAAATGTTGATCAGCGGCGCTTCTGTTCAACGAAAGGAAGATCCGGAATGTGCAGGTTTGAGAGAAGCTTTCTGAACCGTCAGAGCTGGAAACCGGAGTCAGTGAAATATATTGCGTTTGTGTGTGCACAGATGGATGGGGGAATGTAACATGCAGTGTAAAATACTCTGTTGAGTTGATTTTCAACAATCAATCCTCACTCTGAGTTTAAAACAACGTACAGGTGCATCTGCAGTCGCGCCTTTCTGCTGTCAGCGGGTGATTGGAGACTGCGGGTTAAAATCCTGCTGCTTGCCCATGTCTCACTCAATGTGGAGCCGGAGAAGAGAGAATCATTGTTGGGTTTGTTTCCCCATCTGAAACGTGGCTTCGCGTGACTGTTATTCACGGAAGTGGTGCTGCAGGAGCCTTTAATAATCACAAACAAATCAACAGCAATCAGCCGGACTGTGCAGGTTTGAGGGAAGCTTTCTGAACATTCAGAGTTGGAAAGGAGGGTCTGCGAAAAATGTTCTGTCGGGTTTGAATACGGAACTGTGAAGGGGAAGGCGAAGTGTAACACAGTATAAGATACAGTGTTCAGTTAATATTCAGCAATAAACGTGAATTATTGCACGTTTCCTCACTCTGAGGTTAAACGTATACTTCCGCCCGCTTTCCAACAGGGGATCTTTGATGAGGTGAATGTGGGAATCACTACATGACAGAAACGATGCGTTCCCTCCACCGTGGGAGCCTTGGATGGAATTTTATCAGAGGTCATCATTGCAGATGTCGGAGCAGCTTTCTCGAAGTTCAACCCACGGAAAGGGACTGGCCCGGATGGGATACCCAGATGTGAACTCAGATCCTGCGTGGATCAGCTGGCGGGGGTATTCGCAGACATCTTCAACCTCTCTTTACTTCTGCTTCAAGAAGACAACCATCATCCCACTACCAAAGAAAATCCAAGCAGCGTGCCGTAATGAATACCGTCTGGTGGCTCTGACATCCATCATTATGAAGTGCTTCGAGAGGCTAGTCATAGCACGAATCAATTCCAGCCTCCAGGACTGCCTGGATCCACTACAGTTCGTCTACCGCCGCAACAGGTCCACAGCAGACACCATCTCCCTGGCCCTGCACTCAACCCTGGCACACCGAGATAACAAAGACGCCTGTGTCAGACACCTATTTATTGACTACAGCTCAGCCTTATTCCGACGAAACTCATCTCCAAACTCCATGGCCTGGACCTCGGCTCCTCCCTCTGCGACTGGATCCTCAACTTCCTAACCCATAGCACACAATCAGTAAGGAAAGGCAACAGCACCTCCTCCACGGTCATCCTCAACACCGGTGCCCCACCAGGTTGTGTTCTCAGCCCCCTACTACAGTCCTGATATATCCATGACTGTGTGGCCAAATCCCCCTCCAAATCGATTTTCAAGTTTGCTGACGACACCACCGCAGTGGGCCTGATCTCAAATAATGACGAGACAGAGTACAAGAATGAGATAGAGAATCTGATGAAATTGGCGCGGCGACAATAATCATCATAGAAACCCTACAGCACAGAAAGAGGCCATTCGGCCCATCGAGTCTGCACCGACCACAATCCCACCCAGGCCCTATCCCCCGTATCCCTACATATTTACCCACTAATCCCTCTTACCTACGCATCCCAGGACACTAAGGGGCAATTTTAGCATGGCCAATCAACACATCTTTGGACTGTGGGAGGAAACCGGAGCACCCGGAGGAAACCCACGCAGACACGAGGAGAATGTACAAACTCCACACAGACAGTGACCCAAGCCGGGAATCGAACCCAGGTCGCTGGAGCTGTGAAGCAGCAGTGCTAACCACTGTGCTACCGTTCCGCGAATAATCTCTCCCTCAATGTCAACAAAACGAATGAGATTGTCATCGACCTCAGGAAGCGCAGAGGAGAAATTGCCCCTGTCTACATCAACGGCGACGAAGTAGAAAGGGTCGAAAGCTTCAAGTTTTTAGGTCTCCAGATCACCAACAACCTGTCCTGGTCGCCCCATGCTGGCACTATAGTGAAGAAAGCCAACCAACAATACTTTCTCAGAAGACCAAGGAAATTTGACATGTCGGCTACGACTCTCACCTACGTTTGCACATGCACCATAGAAAGCATTCTTTCTGGTTGTATCACATCTTGGTATGGCTCCTGCTCTTCCCAGGACCGCAAGGAACTACAAAGAACATAGAAGATAGAACATAGAACATAGAACAGTACAGCACAGAACAGACCCTTCGGCCCACGATGTTGTGCCGAGCTTTATCTGAAACCAAGATCAAGCTATCCCACTCCCTATCATCCTGGTGTGCTCCATGTGCCTATCCAATAACCGCTTAAATGTTTCTAAAGTGTCTGACTCCACTATCACTGCAGGCAGTCCATTCCACACCCCAACCACTCTCTGCGTAAAGAACCTACCTCTGATATCCGTCCTGTATCTCCCACCACGAACCCTATAGTTATGCCCCCTTGTAATAGCTCCATCCACCCGAGGAAATAGTCTTTGAACGTTCACTCTATCTATCCCCTTCATCATTTTATACACCTCTATTAAGTCTCCCCTCAGCCTCCTCCGCTCCAGAGAGAACAGCCCGAGCTCCCTCAACCTTTCCTCATATGACCTACCCTCCAAACCAGGCAGCATCCTGGTAAATCTCCTCTGCACTCTTTCCAGCGCTTCCACATCCTTCTTATAGTGAGGTGACCAGAACTGCACACAATATTCCTAATGTGGTCTCACCAAGGTCCTGTACAGTTGCAGCATAACCCCACGGCTCTTAAATTCCAACCCCCTGTTAATAAAAGCTAACACACTATAGGCCTTCTTCACAGCTCTATCCACTTGACTGGCAACCTTTAGAGATCTGTGGATATGGACCCCAAGATCTCTCTGTTCCTCCACAGTCTTCAGAACCCTACCTTTGACCCTGTAATCCACATTCAAATTTGTCCTACCAAAATGAATCACCTCACATTTATCAGGGTTAAACTCCATTTGCCATTTTTCAGCCCAGCTTTGCATCCTATCTATGTCTCTTTGCAGCCTACAACAGCCCTCCACCTCATCCACTACTCCACCAATCTTGGTGTCATCAGCAAATTTACTGATCCACCCTTCAGCCCCCTCCTCTAAGTCATTAATAAAAATCACAAAGAGCAGAGGACCAAGCATTGATCCTTGCGGCACACCGCTAGCAACCTGCCTCCAATCCGAAAATTTTCCATCGACCACCACCCTCTGTCTTCGGTCAGACAGCCAGTTACCTATCCAATCGGCCAACTTTCCCTCTATCCCACACCTCCTCACTTTCATCATAAGCCGACCATGGGGGACCTTATCAAACGCCTTACTAAAATCCATGTATATGACATCAACTGCCCTACCTTCATCAACACACTTAGTTACCTCCTCAAAAAATTCTATCAAATTTGTGAGGCACGACTTGCCCTTCACGAATCCGTGCTGACTATCTCGGATTAATCCGCATCTTTCTAAATGGTCGTAAATCCCATCCCTAAGGACCCTTTCCATCAATTTACCAACCACCGAAGTAAGACTAACCGGTCTATAATTACCAGGGTCAATTCTATTCCCTTTCTTAAACAGAGGAACAACATTCGCCATTCTCCAGTCCTCTGGCACCATCCCCGTGGACAGCGAGAACCCAAAGATCAACGCCAAAGGCTCTGCAATCTCATCCCTTGCCTCCCACAGAATCCTAGGATACATTTCATCAGGCCCAGGGGACTTATCGACCTTCAGTTTATTCAAAACTGCCAAGACATCCTCCCTCCGAACATCTATTTCCTCCAGCCTATTAGCCTGTAACACCTTCTCTTCCTCAAAAACATGGCCCCTCTCCTTGGTGAACACTGAAGAAAAGTATTCATTCATCACCTCGCCTATCTCTACTGACTCCATACACAAGTTCCCACTACTGTCCTTGACCGGCCCTAACCTCACCCTGGTCATTCTTTTATTCCTCACATAAGAGTAAAAAGCCTTGGGGTTTTCCTTGATCCGACCCGCCAAGGACTTCTCATGTCCCCTCCTAGCTCTCCTAAGCCCCTTTTTCAGCTCATTCCTTGCTAACTTGTAACCCTCAATCGAGCCATCTGAACCTTGTTTCCTCATCCCTACATAAGCTTCCCTCTTCCTTTTCACAAGACATTCCACCTCTTTTGTGAACCATGGTTCCCTCACTCGGCCATTTCCTCCCTGCCTGACAGGAACATACCTATCAAGGACATCCAGTATTTGTTCCTTGAAAAAGTTCCACTTTTCATTAGTTCCTTTCTCTGACAGTTTCTGTTCCCAACTTATGCCCCCTAATTCTTGCCTAATCGCATCATAATTACCCCTCCCTCAATTGTAAACCTTGCCCTGCCGTACGGCCCTATCCCTCTCCATTGCAATAACAAAAGACACCGAATTGTGGTCACTATCTCCAAATTGCTCTCCCACAACCAAATCTAACACTTAGCCCGGTTCATTTCCCAGTACCAAATCCAATGTGGCCTCACCTCTAGTCGGCCCATCCACATATTGTGTCAGGAAACCTTCCCGCACACACTGCACAAAAACTGCCCCATCCAAACTATTTGACCTACAAAGGTTCCAATCAATATTTGGAAAGTTAAAGTCCCCCATGACAACTACCCTGTGACCCCCACACATATCCATAATCTGCTTAGCAATTTCATCCTCCACATCTCTATTACTATTTGGGGGCCTATAGTAAACTCCTAGCAACGTGACCGCTCCTTTCCTATTTCTAACTTCAGCCCATATTACCTCAGTGTGCAGATCCCCCACGAAGTGCCTTTCCGCAGCCGTTAAACTATCCTTGATTAACAATGCCACTCCTCCACCTCTTTTACCAGCTTCCCTACACTTAGTGAAACATCTATACCCCGGAACGTCCAACAACCATTCCTGTCCTTGTTCTACCCACGTCTCCGTAATGGCCACAACATCGTAGTCCCAAGTACCAATCCACGCCCCAAGTTCATCTACCTTGTTCCGGATGCTCCTTGCATTGAAGTAGACACACTTCAACCCACCTTCCTGTCTACCAGTACCCACCCTTGACCCTGATACCTTCCCCAATACCTCACCACCCTCACTGACTTCTGGACTACAACTCCCTTTCCCACTCCCCTGACAAATTAGTTTAAACCCCCCCTGAAGAGCCGTAACAAATTTCCCTCCGAGGATATTGGTGCCCCTCTGGTTCAGGTGCACCCCGTCCTGTTTGTACAGGTCCCACCTTCCCCAGAACGTGTTCCAATTATCCACGTATCTGAAGCCCTCCCTCCTACACCATCCCTGCAACCACATATTTAACTGCACTCTCTCCCTGTTCCTCAACTCGCTATCACGTGGTACCGGCAACGTACCAGAGATGACCACATGTTTCGTCTTGGCTCTCAGCTTCCAGCCCAGCTCCAGAAATTCCTGCTTTAAATCCCCGTCCCTTCTCTTACCTATGTCATTGGTACCAATGTGCACCACGACTTGTGACTGTTTCCCCTCCCCCTTCAGAATCTGGAAAACACGGTCTGAGACATCACGGACCTTGGAATCCGGTAGGCAACATACCATCCGTGAGTCTCTTTTGCTGCCACAGAACCTCATATCTATCCCTCTAACTAACGAGTCCCCAAAAACTATCGCCCTCCCGCTCTCCCCCGTCGTGAACGTAGCTCAGTTCATCACGCAACCTTGCCTCCCATCCATTGGCTCGGTCTACACTTCCCGCTGCTTGAAAGTTCCCAGATTGTATTTCGTTGTTGAATATGAACTGAATATGGATCCAACAAAATACTAATTTGTTTTTTTAACCATTTATTGGAAAGAAAATGCGCTCAGTAAAATCGCCACAGTCATATTTCTGTTTTCACTCTCTCACTCACGGTGCAGTTGATGCCGGTCAGATGGATGAGCCATGGTAAATGTGTGAGGGTAAGTGGGTTAGGATGGCGACAAGTATCTCGGTCAGGCACTCTGGACCAACATTCTCTGAGTCAGGTGTCAGCCATTTATGACTGAGGTAAGGAGACATTTCTTCTCCCAAAGGCTTGTGTATCTTTAGAATTCTGCAGCTGCCCAGAGGTGCGTGGATCCTCAGTCGATGAGAATATTGAAGGTTGAGTTGGAGTGATTTTGGTTTCGAAGGGAATGAAGACCTATTGGGATAAGCTGGGAAATTGGGGTTGAGGTTGCGGATCTGCCTTGTTTTTGTCGTGGAGGAGGCTCAATGGGACATGTAGTCCAGTTTTCATTCATTGATTCTGTTCACTGTCAATATCAGTTCCGGTACCAATGGATTCTGCTGACAGCATTGAAGTCTCAGGTCCTGAATTCAAGGTAGTCATGTTACTTAAAGCGCGTGATCGAAGCCCATCACTGCTAAATGTTCAATTAATTAACTTCATGGAGTAACTTTGATTTGATTTATTATTGTCACATGCATACAGCGGAAAGTATTTTTCTTGCGCGCTACACAGCCAAAGCATATCATTCATCGAGAAGGAAACGAGAGAGTGCAGAATGTACTGTTACAGTCATAGTTTGGGTGTAGAGAACGATCAATTTAATGCACGGTAGGTCGTGCATGTTATCACACGAATTCTACGCAGTAGATTGTATCGTTAAACATTTTAACAGGAGGTACCAGCAGACACAATGCAAATATAAATTGCTGTCGGTAATTGACGTGTTTGTGGAGCCAGTTTCCTTACATCATTGCATCGCAGCGTTTCTGTAGTGTGGTACTTATCACGGTCGCCGTACACATGCAAGTTTCTGGTTCAATCCTGAGCAGAAACATATTAACCTGGTGTTGTTAAACTTCTTACTGAGAAACATATTAAACAGGAATAGGAAATGGTGGAAAATCTCAGCAGGATTGACAACCTCTGTGAGGAAACAAACGTTTCAAATCTGGATGACCCTTCATCAGATTTCCTGATTCGACACATTGGCTCTGTTCTCTCTTCACAGATGCTGCCAGACCTGCTGAGATTTTCAAGTACTTTTTTTTGTGTTTCAGGTTCCAGCATCAGCAGTATTTCACCTTTACAGAAACATTTCCAAATGTTTTCAATTTCAGAGTAATTCAGCTTTCAGAAATAATCACGCATTTGCCACGAAACATTAACTGACCTGCCGAGTATTTCCAACATTTTCTGATGGTAACGCCATGAATCAACCTGTGAAAAGAACAAAACGGATGTTCTGTGATATAAAGCAAGGGAGGATGTAAACATAAATTGCCGGGGACAATTGACGGGATTGTGCAAATGGGTTTATTTTGTTTCTCCAGGGAGCTCAAACTGGCACAATGATCACTCCTGTTATCGATCAGGAAGTAATTTCAGCCCCTCCTAAATCATGTGCTGGTCGGCAGCTATAAAATCAGCATTCCCTGACCGGGAATCGAACCCGGGCCACGGCGGTGAAAGCGCCAAATCCTAACCACTAGACCACCAGGGAAGATGAGAGCAAATGCTTTCATCTGACTGGTACATTGTCGCGTTTTTCAAATACTCAAGAAAGGATTGTCGGAAAAAAACCCTCATGTTTAGATAGAACACCAATGATTCCTTCAGCAAACAGCAAATTACTGCAGATGCTGGAACTTAAAAGAAAAACTTAAAATGCTGTAAAATCTCAACAGGCATGGTGGCATCTCTGGAGAGAGAATGGAGCCAACGTTTCAAATCTGTATGGTCAGTCATCAAAGATGAAGACAGTAAAGGGGGACGAGATTTACACTTTAAGTGTGGGAGATACGGGGGGTGAGGGTGGGAGCCGTGCGTAAGAACATAGAACATAGAACAGTACAGCACAGAACAGGCCCTTCGGCCCACGATGTTGTGCCGAGCTTTATCTGAAACCAAGATCAAGCTATCCCACTCCCTATCATCCTGGTGTGCTCCATGTGCCTATCCAATAACGGCTCAAATGTTTCTAAAGTGTCTGACTCCACTATCACTGCAGGCAGTCCATTCCACACCCCAACCACTCTCTGCGTAAAGAACCTACCTCTGATATCCGTCCTGTATCTCCCACCACGAACCCTATAGTTATGCCCCCTTGTAATAGCTCCATCCACCCGAGGAAATAGTCTTTGAACGTTCACTCTATCTATCCCCTTCATCATTTTATACACCTCTATTAAGTCTCCCCGCAGCCTCCTCCGCTCCAGAGAGAACAGCCCTAGCTCCCTCAACCTTTCCTCATATGACCTACCCTCCAAACCAGGCAGCATCCTGGTAAATCTCCTCTGCACTCCTTCCAGCGCTTCCACATCCTTCCTATAGTGAGGTGACCAGAACTGCACACAATAAGAGTTGACCAAGTTGTGATAGACAAAAAACAACGGAATGTAAATGGTGGCGGTAAAAGCAAAATACTGCGGATGCTGGAATCTGAAACAAAAACAGACAATGCTGGAACATCTCAACAGGTCTTCTGACTCCGCAGTCAGGAATTCAGCCTGTGCATGCTCTCGAAAGGAGCTACTTGCACACACGCTGCTTTACCCCAGCAACTTTTTCAGTTGGTCATGTGTCTGCTCGTTGTTCCTGACAAAAACGACACGGCACACACTCCTGTATTCAAACCGAGCTGTTCGGCCAAATAGATGCTAGCAGCAGTGGGATTCAAACCCACACCTCCGTAGAGACTGGAGCCTTAATCCAGCGCCTTCGACCGCTCGGCCGCGCTACAACGTTGCAACGCATCGCGATCATGTTATTTAATGATAATGTTACCGAAATTCATTAAACGCGATGGAGCTTGGAAAGGCCATCAGGAGGAAGGAGCCTGCTCCTTCACTGATTCAGGGAAGTCTGAACTGCGAAACAAACAGAAATCACCTCATGTCAGAAACACAATGAGCTGCAGTGAAGGGCCGGCATCATTTAAACTGTCCATCAGCTCGTCTCTTCCCAATTTCCTGCCAGAAATGACAACGGAACCTCCTGTTGAATTTGCACAGAGTCTGCACTTAAGGATCATATTATGTTTTATATGTTCATCCAGGCAATAACTCACATTTGTTTTCAGAGTTTGGATGGTGGCAATAAATCTTCAATTCCTGACCAGTAATCTTAACAGCAGCGAAAAAGTCAAACTCTAACCACCAGCTCACAGCGTGTTTTAGAATTTAAATTATCCACGCTGCTTTTGTTTTCACGCCAGACCAGTTTCGCCACAAACAGCTTTCTCCTGCAAAATGGCAACTTGTGGTTCAACACCAGTGATGTGCTCAGCCAATGATAACATACAACGGACACTCCACTGCATTTATCACTTTTGCTTCCGACTGTTCGGAACCGGACAGAAATATTTCCAAATGCTTTTCAATGCAGGGTGAGGGAGCAGTTTCATAATTCAGTGTCACTGTAAACAGTAAAATCTGACCCATTACCAGACAGATTTTACCTTGCAAAAACGTCTCAACCGTTCGTACTTTGCTGCCTTACACTTTCCTTCTCTTTCTGTATTTATTCTTGACGTGTTGCACACGTGAAATTTCCAGCTCTGATATAAACTTGCAAACCTCACTCGGCTGCTTCTAGTAGACCTGTATTCGATCGGAGAGTAAATCAGATCATTATTGATGGTTTGCTGAGAGCAAGTAGTCTTATTTTCCTCAGCGGGAATTGAAACAAGTTATCCCTGGGGGAGTGTTGAACACAAACACTGAACTATCAGGGAAACTGGTGAACTGTGTTTTTTAAACTGACTTAACTTATGTCCCTTGCTTATTATTTCTATCTCAGATCTTTTTCACTTGTGACATGTTTCTCCTTCAAAATGTTCTGTTTGGATAGAACATAAATGCCTCCTTCAGCTGATGACAACACGGATTGAATTCGTTGGGACATGGAATTGAGGGTGAGGTGAAATAATCCCACAAGCTGCTGAAGTTTAGAAGGATGAAGGAGAATCTGATCGAGGTATATAAAACTCTAAATGGATTGATAGAGCAAAGGTAGACGAAACGTTTCTTCCTATGGGGCAATGTCGAACAAGAGATCACGTCTATAGTTTGAGAGCCGGTACATTGAACACTGAGATGAGGGGGAACTACTGCTCGCAGAGGGTGGTGAATTGGTGGAACTCGCTGCTCCATAGCGCGGTCGAATCTGAATCGTTCAATGATTTCAAGAAAGGATAGATTTAGTTCTGGTAAAGAAAAATGCATTAAAGGATATGGAGAACAGGTGGAGAGGTGGATTTCAGATCAAGGAGAGGTCAACAATGATCTGATTGAATGGTGGAGCAGGACCAAAGGGCTGAATTTGCCGACATCTGCTCCCAATTCCCATGTTCCTATGATTCGATGTGTAACGTTCAATTTTCAAGCCCACCAACCTCATCACTGCAGTTCTGTTGAAGTATATGTACAGTACGTCCTCTGCTTCCCCTACACCCACAACACATGTGAGTCGTGCAAGTAACGTTGTAATCGTCTCACTCTGTGGTGTAATCATTCTGTCATTCTCTGTTTCCCTCATTTATTTTCTCCTGGCTTCCACGCTACCAGATGTTGTTATGATTCCTCCCTGCTCGATTTCACTTTTTAAAACTTCTTCTATTTCTAAACATTCCCAATGTTAATGAAAGGTCATGGAGGTGAAGGTTTAACTTTGTTTCCATCTGCACACACGCCGGTTAACTTCCTGAGTTTTTCCAACCTCAACACATTTCAGTGCAGATGTCGGATCCGCTTTTACATGGCAGTGAAAATACATTTGGTTGACATGTTATTTGAGAGATGGCTTGATGGACTAGGGGTGTGATTCTCGCTTCAGATGTTAAAATCCGCAAACGTGCGAGCGGTCCCGGGTTCAAATTGTGGGCAAGCCTTTGTTCCGAAATGGACAAGTAGCGGATTCTGTTTGTTTATTTCCCGTGATATGTTGGAATTGGTTCACATGGGGTAGGACTTGATAACCCGAGCACTGACTGCAAGGCTTCTGTTAGCACAGCACACTCACAGAGAATCTAGACATTTTCAAAAAGTGACAATTTTTGCGGACATTCACTTAATTCTTATTCACCCAATCAGAGCATTCCATGCTTGTGGGTTCAGAGAGTTGTTGTTTGTATATTGGGTTGTGGGTGTCTGCCTCACTCTCTGTCCCTCTCTGTTGCTGAAAACCTGTCTCAGACTCTTTCACTCTTTCAGTCTCTCTGTCTGTGCATCGATCACTGTTCCCCCTTTTGCTCTTTGCTCCCTCTATTCTCTACGTTTAACAAAGGTTCACTGGATTTAATCCTATAATGAGGCAGTTGTTCTGGGAGGAGTGATGCAGTGGGATGAGACTGTTCTCTCGTTAGATTAGAAAATTGAGAGGTGAGCTGATTGAAACGACTGAAAATGGGGCGACAGTTTGACTTCGGACATGCTGAGACGCCGTTTACCCACCTGGTTTGAGTGACAAGCAATTTACTGTGAAATTCCCCGAGTCACCAAACTCCAGCGCCTTTTCGGGTCAGTGCACCTAACCAGCACCTCTTTCAGACTGTGGGAGGAAACCCACGCATTCACGGGGAGAACTTGCAAACTCCACACGGGCAGTGACTCAAGCCGGGAATCACAACGACACGGGTCAGTGTCGCTGTGATGAAGCAGTGCGAACCAGCGTGCCACCCTGCTGCCCTATTAATCTCACGGTTCCTGCTTTCTGAGTTAACCCTATCTCTGCTTCCCCGGCATTCGAAGAGTTTGTGCTTAATTCAGCGGGAAGTTTTCTTCTCATTTTGCGTGAGATTTGAACGAGGATCCGGGAGATTGTGTCTGTGGGAACAACAATCATCCGCAATGTCATTCAATCACTCCAGCCTTACATCTTATCACAAGGTCCTAAATAGAGTTCTCTCCCTGTATTTGCCGTAACTTCAGTGTATTTTTTTCTAATTCCATTTAGATTAGTTTTCTTTAACTGAACTTTGCCTCCTTACGTAGTTAAAGGGTAGATGTTTTAATTAATAATAAGATACAACAATGTGTCACCCTGTTTGACATGAAATAATACAAAATGAGGATTAATCATTTCAAAATACGTTCTTAATTCAATATATATTTTGGAGGGGGTCTACCTCGGGGTGCCATTCACTCACTCATCTGTCCTAATTTAAACAAGAGGTGGGATGACGAGAGTCCAGATTGCGAAGAGTCACACCATGGAAACGACAGCACTCTGACCTTTGACATTCGGCCTTTCTCCCAAAAGACATACACACACACGCACACGCACACAGATACACACACACGCTTGCTCAATAATTGCCAGTCTCCAGTCGAATGGTTGTTGGTGTGTAACACCAAATGTTCCTTTCTTTCAACAGAGGAGTTAACGAGTAGTGAAAGATTTAAAAAAACACATTGTTGATGCAGGCATCTGTCGCCAGTGGCTCAGCAATGTGCAGTGTAATAGAAGTTGAACTGGCTGACAAATTGTCACCCCAATTCCTGCTTTGTGAGGAATTTAAACAAAAGGTCTTTCAACAAATCCATCCTCAACAATGGCAAAGAAGAGCAAGGATCCGCCTAAATTTAAATTCGGTTCGCTGGATTCATATGCTCACCATTAGACCAGAGATCCTACAACAGAGCAGCCAGCTGCTATTTGCAGCGATGTTGGGTTTGTTGAAGGGCATTTCATTTTAAATTCGCAGAAAGTGGAAATCTAAACACTGAGGGAAATTTCATCAAATTCCACCGCAGTCACATTGCAGATGATGCAGCGAATGACTCTCCTGGCGTCATTGCATCAGCCCCAGAGGGCAATTGCTCATGAATACACAGCGCTGAAAGGCAGGGAAGCCATAGTGGGCAAGGGGTCCACCTACATGTGGCATTCAGTCACTCATCTGTCCCAATTTAATCAAGAAGTCGGAGCGAGAGGCCAGAGTGCGTTACACCTTAGAATCGGCAGCACTCTGATCGAAGACAGGAGACTTTTCTACCACAACGCAGACACACACCGCCACACGCACACACACGCGCGCGCGTGCGCACTTACGCACGCACACACATGCCGAACTCCAGTCAATTTATTGTTCTCCGACACCAACTGCTTCCCTCTTTCAACTGAGGAGTTAAAGAGTAGCGAAAATATGAAAAGCATTGACGTTGCAGGCATCTGGTGCCAGAGGTTCAGCAATGTGCATTGTGATAGTCGTTGAACTGGCTCGTAAATTGTCTTCTCGGTTCGTCCTTTTTAACACATTTAAACAAAATGCCCTTCAGTATATCAATCATCTGTACTTGCAAAAGGCTTCTCGGCCTTTTGGCTAAGATCAAGTGTAGTTTGGATTGGATGCTGCACTTGGTTGAGGTCATTAGGTTACATTGAAGATTCATATGTTTCATATGAAGCAATTTTTAAAAGCGGTATCTCGGCCTTTTGGCTAAGATGCAAAAGAGATCAAGTCTTGGAGGAGGTATTGCTTTCCCTCCTCCAATCAGCTTGGCTCATGTAGATCGGGCCCAGGACAGGGTAAATGGTCGCTTGCCCTGTCTTGCCAGCCTGGATCGGAAATGTCTCAACTTGTTGAGACTCTGAATTGGACTTGATTTGATTGAATTAGAAAAGTATATTTAAAAAAATATATATATAAAAAAATCTGTACTTGCAAAAGGCTTCTCGGCCTTTTGGCTAAGATCAAGTTTAGTATGGATCGGATGTTGCGTTTGGTGGAGGTCATTAGGTTACATTTAAGCTTCATTTGAAGCAATTTTTAAAAGCGGCATCTCGGCCTTTTGGCTAAGATGCAAATGAGATCAAGCCTTGAAGGAGGTGAGTCTGCACCTACTCCAATCAGCTTGGCTCATGTCGATCAGGCGCAAGACAAGAGTGAAGGCCCTGTCTTGTCAGCTTGGATCGGAAATTTCTCAACTTGTTGAGACCATGAATTGGACTTGATTTGATAGAATTGAAAAAGTATTTTTTAACAATCTGCATTTGCAAATTGAAGCAAGGTCCCGCCGAGATTTGAACTCGGATCGCTGGATTCAAAGTCCAGAGTGCTCACCATTACACCACGGAACCCACCACACGACAACGAGCTGCAAATGGTCGCTCAATATTTGTGCCAATTTGGACAGCCGGGAGCAATATCAGTCCCATTGCACAAGCCCATCAATTACCCACAGCAATTCATATTTACATTACCCTTGTTGGTTCCTCCTGAAAAAAAATGAGTAAGCTGTCTTCAACTGCATTAAATTTCATGTAGCTCACCACGTGCAAAGAGCAATGCTGGTATCGAACTGTTATAAACCTGACTGTGGTAAAAAATTCTGGTAAAAATGGATGGATGGATGGATGGATGGATGGATGGATGGATGGATGGATGGATGGATGGATGGATGGATTAAATGTTCTGGTAAAAATGATTTGCATTAACTTCAGCGTCTTTTTTTCTCGTTCAATTTGGATTAGTTTTCTTTGACTGAACTTTATCTCCTTACGTCGTTAAAGGGTTGAGATTTTAAAAAAATTAGATACACGGATGTGTCACCCTGTTTGACATGAAATGAAATAAAATGAGGATTAATCATTTCAAAAGATGTTACCAATTGAATATATATTTTGCAGGGGGTCCACCTACGGGTGCCATTCACTCACTCATCTGTCCCAATATAAGCCTGAGTTGGGACGGCGAAAGTTCAGATTGCTAAGCATGACACCATGGAAACGGTCGCACTCTGACGTACGACACGAGGACTTTCTCGCAAAACACACACGCACACACACACACACATACACACTCTTGCTCAATAATTGCCAGTCTCCAGTCGAATGGTTACTTACTGCCGAGGAATGGAGAGCTGGAGTTCATCCAGGAAAGCAGCAAAGTTTAAAAATAATGAGAACCAACCAATGTTCACCTGGTCCATCATTCCTTGTGTCAGTCAATCCATTCTGTTATGCTCTTCATCACAAACTTTCCCTTTTAATCTAATTATTGAGTGATTCCCGTCTTCAATGCCGCAGGAACTCAACAGCTTAATTAATGTTTCGTGAGAAACGAGATAGTTCCGAAATTTGAATCAATTTGAAATAAAACCGGTTGGAAACGCTCCTGGCTGGTCTCGAAAGGTGGATTTTCAGCGTGTGGAGCAAACGTGCTAACCACTACACGACAGAAACAGTCCATGTGCATGGAGTAGTTTCAGCTTACTGGTGGAGCAACCACGCTCATTCGACAAGCCGGTCAGTTGCTCACTTTACATTCTATCTGCTGGTTCCTCTAATCAAAATGAATGATGATGCATTCTACTGCATTTAATTTTAGGAATCACATCTTTGACCAAAGATGTTCACAACGTTTATAGTAATATAAGTGAAAATCTGACAGTGGAGGGATTTGATCCACTCCTCTACAAATATCGCTATCCTAAATTTAGTGCCTTCGACCAAAAGATAAAACGCTGGAAAATCTTAGCAGGTCTGGCAGCATCTGTAAGGAGAGAAAAGAGCTGACGTTTCGATTCCAGATGACCCTTTGTCAAAGGTAAAATGCATACAAAATGGGAGATATTTATGCTGCAGGGGGATGGGAACGAAGGATGAGTCATAGCTATAGAAACCAGGGGTAAATACTGCTAATAGCTATCCACAGAGAGAATAAAGGGTGTAGATGGCTAAATGGCAGAGAAGCTGCAAGCTGTATCAGATGAAAATGTTGGGGGGGCGGGGGGGGGGGGGCGGCTGTGGTGGCGGGGTGATCGGTGGGATGGGACAGAGGTAGAATGTTGAAAAGGGGAAGTGGTGGGGGGGGGGAAGAAGATAAGGGGAGGGGGATGAAGTAGGGGGACAGTAGGAAGAAAAATGAAGAAAGACAATAAAGAAATAAAAGTTAGAGAACAGTAAAAAATTAAATAAAATAGAGTGAAAACAAAGGGGGACGAGATGGGGTAGAGCAAATTATCTGAAGTTGTTGAATTCGATGTTGAGACCGGAAAGCTGTAAAGTGCCTTGCCAGAAGATGAGATGCTGTTCCTCCAATTTGCGTTGAGCTTCACTGGAACATTGCACCAAGCTAAGGATAGACATGTGGGCATGAGAGCAGGATCGTATGTTAAAGTGGAAAGGAACCAGAAAGTCAGAATCCTGATTGCGCACATAAAGAAAGTGCTCAGCAAAGCAATCACCCACTCTGATATAGAGGAGACCACATTGGGAGCAGCAAATACAATACACCAAATTGAAAGAGGTGCAAGTGAAACGCTGCTTAACCTGGAATGTATGTTTTGGACTTCGGGTGGTGAGCATAGAATAGGTAAATGGACAGATGTGACACCTTCTGCAACAGCAATGGAAGGTGACGGGGGAGGTGTTCCGAATAGTGGAAGAGTGGACCAGGTTATCCCAGAGGGAACGGTCTCTGTGGAATGTTGACAGAAGGAGTGAAGGGCAGATGTGTTTGGTGGTGGCATCATCATACACATCATTCGACGGTCTTAACAAAAAACCTTTCCTGTTTTTTGCAGACATAAAGGAACACAAGCTATTCCATGCGCCACCACACGAAGACACTCGACATCTGTCTCCAGCAATACCATCTTACTCTCTCTCAACGCTGTCCCAGTCCCCATTTTCATTTCATCCTCTGCATCATTCGACATATTAACAAAAACACTTTTCCTGTTTCTTGCAGATGTAAAGGAACACAAGCTTCATTCCATGCATCTTAGTGTCTTCGACTTCCCATCAATGCCACCAGCAGAAGTCATTGCTATCAAGCCGGTATTGGCAGTGAACAGAATCAATGGAGTTGGATTAGATCACACTGGATTAGATCGCCATCTAAAATCTGTGTGGATCCCCAGCTCAACAACTTCAGAACATCTCTCCTCCATCTTCACCCCATTTCCATGTATTTTGTTTTGTTAAATTTCATCTTATTTATATATTTTTATTATTTTATATTGCTTATATATATTAATTTCCATGTTTTGCATTGTTTATTTAAAATCTCACTTTCGATCTTGTTGCCCCCTCTCCCTCCACCCCACTCGGGCCATCTCTTACATATTCTTTGCCCTGCCATTTACACATTCTGATCTCTAAATGGGCTGCCATCGTAGCCATGATTAATTCCCTTTGTTTTTTATTTATTTGTATGTGACACCTTGGTCATCCACCCAACACCCATATCCCTCAGCATTACAGTATAAATCTCGTCCAAATTTATTTGTCTTCAGCTCTAACGAAGGGTCATCCAGACAGTGAACGTTCAGTCTATTCTCTCTTCGCAGGTGCTTTCAGACCTGTTAAGATTTTCCAGCATTTTCTGTTCTTGTTTCAGATTCCAGCATCCGCAGTAAATGTGTTCATATGAAGGGGCACTTGTCAGACAGACTTGTCCCTGGTGTACAAAAAGTAAATGTTGGAATAGAAGCAAAGCGCCAAGTTAGCATGCGTAGTTTAGATTAAAAACCTTGGAGGCAGTTTCCTGGTAGTCCAGTGATTAGGATTTGGCGCAATCACCACAGTTGTTAGAGATTGCGGTTTCGGAAGATGCTGTGAAAGAAGGTTTGACCAGAATATTGAATCAAATAGGTTTATATGCAAACATCAATTTTTGGTGGAAGCCTGTGGCTCTGTTAGTTAATATTAAGTTATTGTAAACATTGTTATTTTTAAAGGAAGAAACCTATAAATATTTCTAAATAACATCTCACTCCAACATCACTGAGCCCGTGCGTTGAACACACATGCCCATTCTACGCATATGCATCAAACACACAATCCACTCCCTTCAATCATTTATTTCATTTACAATGTGGCGTTTATCTATTTAACACATTGTTCTATTCCAATCCCTCATGACTCCCGGGCTGCAGCTTACGGCTGTGGAGATATTTCATCGTTAGAGAGAAGCTAATTTAATTGGGACCTCAGGCACAGGTACTGAAAAATCAAACGCTGTTTCCTTCCGTTATCTTCACCCGAGTGATTGGAAGGGTTAAACGGCCAAAAATCCTTTCAATTCCTGTCAAATTCCCTGTCGTGCGAGAAAGAAATTCACTTTGTCCCTTTCGTCCCTCCACCAATAGAATTAAATGGAGATAAAGGAGCTGTGAAATTATTGGTTGAATTCAGGAAAACAGGAGCTTGAGTCGATTGGATGCCACGTGATGACGTTGTTGGCAATGAACCAATCAGCAGGAGCCAGGATGTGACTCAACTTCTACCCATTTCTTGCCGCAAACAATTTCAGCTTCAACCAGCTCTGGTCAAATCCGTCCGAGCTCCCTTCAAACATGTTTCCTGTTACGCTGTACTTATTCCTCACAGCGTCAGCTCTTTTAACCGGTAGGTTCACAAGTTATTCAATTCTGTGTTTCACATCTTTACCACACATTATATTCTGTTGAGCTCAATGGGCTCAATGCAAGGGGCGAGGGGTGGGTGATCGGGGAAATGGATTGATCCCAATTTCGAAAAGTCATTCGGATCTCGCTGGTCTCAAAACAGAACACTGTTTGTTGGGAGTTGGCACATTTACCCCAAGGAATGAGAGAGGAAGAGTTGGGCTGAGATTCAAACTCCTCTGGTGCCAGTGAATGTCTTTGCAAACGCCAGACTTTAAAACACAGAGAGTGAGCAGTTCCTGTTACAGTTACAGAGGAACTGATCTCGTTAGTAAGTGTAGAATGTTTATGATGGAAGTTTTATTCGATCACCACAAGCACCTTCCCGTTCCAGCGAATATACTGTGAAAAATATATTTCCGTTCAGTTGTCTGATTTGTCTTTGAGGTTATTATTGTGGGCGGTACGGTGACACAGTGGTTAGCATTGCTTCCTCACAGCTCCAGGAAACTGGGTTCGATTCACGGTTTAGGTCACTGTCTGTGTGGAGTTTGCACGTTCTTCCCGTGTCTGCGTGAGTTTCCTCCGGGTGCTCTGGTTTCCTCCCATTCCAAAGATGTGCTGGTTAGTTGCATTGGCCATGCTAAGTTTGAGAGTTTGAGACCCTTTGTGCCCTGGGATACGTAGGTTAGATGGATTAGCAGGGTAAATATGTGGAGGTACGGGGATAGGGCCTCCGTAAGATTGTTGTCAGTGCAGACTCGATAAGTCGAATGGCCTCCTTCTGCACTGTCGTGACTTTATGACTTTGTTGTTCAACATGGCGGGCAGATTCTGGGCGGAAACAGACAAGTCGCATTGTGTAAGTTAATATTTATTTGTACCCTTACAGGACATTCCCGAGAAGATTCTGTTACACAGCCACCGGCTGCAGTCACCGTCACTGAAGGAGATGATGTTAGGTTGTTCTGTAATTATACAACGTCAAGCAACCACATTTATCTATTCTGGTACCGTCAGTATCCCAGCGGGTCCATGGAGTATCTAGTGCAGACAAATAAATACACCGGGAACACAGACAGATCTTCAGAGTGCCGTTTTTCTGCGGAGCTGAAGGTGTCTAAAACAGAGCTGGCAGACTCCGTGGTGTATTACTGCGCACTGAGACCCACAGAACTCACAGCTGGGCTGAACCTGTACAAAACTGTCAGAGCCTCACTCAACATAACAGAGCATTAGACAAACGTTGTGATCAGAGTGAGTCTTGTTGGCATCTTAAAATTTTAATTCCAATACACTTTTTTATTATTAAAGATATTACCAAACTAAAACAATGGGGGCAGTTTAGAGAATGGGCATTAGAATATTTCTAGAGTTTGATGTCCCAAACTGTTTCCCTGTCACTGTGGGAAACACAGCAGCCAATTTGGCATCAGCGTGTCATTTCATTCAATAATATTGCAGCTTTCTGACTGTTTCAGTAATTGTGATTGGTGAACAGATATCAAGCAGGACATTTCTCCTACTCTTCTTGGAAACAGTGAACATGTGATACGGCACCTCCACCTGAGAGGAAAGACGGAAGATTTCACAGGTTATCGAGAGGCTGGCAGCTCTGACGGTGCAGCATTCCTTGAGCACTACAGTGTCTCTTCGGTAAATTCCCGGATTCTTATTCCTGCCAGACTGCCGATGTCCTCTGGAGTGGAAAGAATTTCTGAATAGACTGCAGACAGAACCCGGGAAATCAGAGGAGGTGGTGAACATTCATTAACCCAATACGGGAGACAAACGGACTGAACTAAAGAAAATGAAATTAAAAATAAACTTTACTGGGACCGTGGAAGCATATGGACAATGAAGTTAATCTCTAGAAAGAAATTTGACTCGTAAACAGAAGGAAATATATTTATTGACAGCCTTTTACAGACTCCAGATATCCCAAAGCACTTTCTAACCCAAGGAAACTCATTTGTACTGTAGTCGCTGTGGTGATGTTAGAAACGTTATTAACACGGAAATCAGTGGGAATGTTTAATTCTCTGTCCAAAAGGGTTGCTACACTGATCCTGGAGTAAAGACGTTGAGGAGTACAGATATTTTCCGATTACTTTCCGCTGAGCACTGTGCTCTCTCATCCCCACTGTATCCTTCCCAGTCTTTCTTACACACTGTCTCTGAGGTTAACACGAATCGATTGACGAGCCTCCGCTTAATGTGGTGCTCTCTCTCTCATCCCCACTTCATCTTTCCCAGTAACTCTTCCGCACTGTCACTGAGATTAACGACAAAGGAACGAAAAGTCGCGACACGGATCTAAGTATTTGAACTGCGTTCTGACCAATGATGTGTGCAGGCTTACACGTGTCCCCTTGTGTTCTGAAATCTGCGGCCTTGTTAATAAACCTCAGGTGCTGTATCTGTTCAATGCCATCGGTAGCCTATTCTCCGTTTATTATTTTAAAGTTTATTGATCATTGTCACAAGAAAGGTGACATTAATACTGCAATGAAGTGAATGTGAAATCCCCTAGTCGGGATAATGAGTAAAGCCAAAATTTACCGGTCGGGCAACTTGCTGTGGTCGGTCTTTCAGTGACATGTTTCAGAACATTCAACGATTTAAATAGCAAGTAAATATTAGAAATGTTAAAGAAAAAAACACATGCTAGTCAGTAGGGATAGGCGAGGTGATGAATGAATACTTTTCTTCAGTGTTCACCAAGGAGAGGGGTCATGTTTTTGAGGAAGAGAAGGTGTTACAGGCTAATAGGCTGGAGGAAATAGATAGAACATAGAACATAGAACAGTACAGCACAGAACAGGCCCTTCAGCCCACGATGTTGTGCCGAGTTTTATCTGAAACAAAGATCAAGCTATCCCACTCCCTATCATGCTGATGTGCTCCATGTGCCTATCCAATAACCGCTTAAACGTTCCCAAAGTGTCTGACTCCACTATCACTGCAGGCAGTCCATTCCACACCCCAACCACTCTCTGCGTAAAGAACCTACCTCTGATATCCTTCCTGCATCTCCCACCACGAACCCTATAGTTATGCCCCCTTGTAATAGCTCCATCCACCCGAGGAAATAGTCTTTGAACGTTCACTCTATCTATCCCCTTCATCATTTTATAAACCTCTATTAAGTCTCCCCTCAGCCTGCTCCGCTCCAGAGAGAACAGCCCTAGCTCCCGCAACCTTTCCTCATAAGACCTATCCTCCAAACCAGGCAGCATCCTGGTAAATCTCCTCTGCACTCTCTCCAGCGCTTCCACATCCTTCCTATAGTGAGGCGACCAGAACTGCACACAATACTCCAAATGTGGTCTCACCAAGGTCCTGTACAGTTGCAGCATAACCCCACGGCTCTTAAACTCCAACCCCCTGTTAATAAAAGCTAACACACTATAGGCCTTCTTCACAGCTCTACCCACTTGAGTGGCAACCTTTAGAGATCTGTGGATATGAACCCCAAGATGTCTCTGTTCCTCCACAGTCTTCAGAACCCTACCTTTGACCCTGTAATCCACATTTAAATTAGTCCTACCAAAATGAATCACCTCACATTTATCAGGGTTAAACTCCATTTGCCATTTTTCAGCCCAGCTTTGCATCCTATCTATGTCTCTTTGCAGCCTACAACAGCCCTCCACCTCATCCACTACTCCACCAATCTTGGTGTCATCAGCAAATTTACTGATCCATCCTTCAGCCTCCTCCTCTCAGTCATTAAAAAAATCGGAGGGATGTTCGGAGGGAGGATGTACTGGCAGTTTTGAATAAAATGAAGTTCGATAAGTCCCCTGGGCCTGATGAAATATATCCTAGGATTCTTGGGGGGCAAGGGATGAGAATGCAGAGCCTTTGGCTTTGATCTTTGGGTCCTCACTGCCCACGCGGATGGTGCCAGAGGACTGGAGAGTGGCGAATGTTGTTCCTCTGTTTAAGAAAGGGAATAGAAATGACCCTGGTAATTATAGACCAGTTAGTCTTACTTCGGTGGTTCGTAAATTGATGGAAAAGATCCTTAGGGATAGGATTTACGACCATTTAGAAAGATGCGGATTAATCTGGGATAGTCAGCACGGATTCGTGAAGGGCAAGTCGTGCCTCACAAATTTGATAGAATTTTTTGAGGAGGTAACTAAGTGTGTTGATGAAGGTAGGGCAGTTGATGTCATATACATGGATTTTAGTAAGGCGTTTGATAAGGCCCCCCATGGTCGGCTTATGATGAAAGTAAGGAGGTGTGGGATAGAGGGAAAGTTGGCCGATTGGATAGGTAACTGGCTATCTGATCGAAGACAGAGGGTGGTGGTGGATAGAATATTTTCGGACTGGAGGCAGGTTGCTAGCGGAGTGCCACAGGGATCAGTGCTTGGTCCTCTGCTCTTTATGATTTTTATTAATGACTTAGAGGAGGGGGCTGAGGACTGGAACAGTAAATTTGCTGATGACACCAAGATTCGTGGGAGGAGTGGATGAGGTGGAGGGCTGTTGTAGGCTGCAAAGAGACATAGATAGGATGCAAAGCTGGGCTGAAAAATGGCAAATGGAGTTTAACCCTGATAAATGTGAGGTGATTCATTTTGGTAGGACTAATTTAAATGTGGATTACAGGGTCAAAGTTAGGGCTCTGAAGACTGTGGAGGAACAGAGAGATCTTGGGGTCCATATTCACAGATCTCTAAAGGTTGCCACTCAAGTGGATAGAGCTGTGAAGAAGACCTAGAGTGTGTTAGCATTTATTAACATGGGGTTGGAGTTTAAGAGCCGTGGGTTTATGCTGCAACTGTACAGGACCTTGGTGAGACCACATTTGGAATATTGTGTGCAGTTCTGGTCACCTCACTATAGGAAGGATGTGGAAGCGCTGGAAAGTGTGCAGAGGAGATTTACCAGGATGCTGCCTGGCTTGGAGGGTAGCTCTTATGAGGAAAGGTTGAGGGAGCCAGGGCTGTTCTCTCTGGAGCGGGGGAGGCTGAGGGGAGACTTCATAGATGTTTATAAAATGATGAAGGGGATAGATAGAGTGAACGTTCAAAGACTATTTCCTCGGGTGGATGGAGCTATTACAAGGGGGCATAGCTATAGGGTTCATGGTGGGAGACATAGGAAGGATATCAGAGGTAGGTTCTTTACGCAGAGAGTGGTTGGGGTGTGGAATGGACTCCCTGCAGTGATAGTGGAGTCAGACACTTTGGGAACATTTAAGCGGTTATTGGATTGGCACATGGAGCACACCAGGATGATAGGGAGTGGGATAACTTAATCTTGGTTTCAGATAAAGCTCGGCACAACATCGTGGACCGAAGGGCCTGTTCTGTGCTGTACTGTTCTATGTTCGACTTTTATTTATGATTTAATCTGATCTTCAACCCGTTTATTAATGCTTTTCAGTGTCTTCAATTTCCCTTTCGATAGTTCCCTCATGTTCTGCCCATTTCTCCTATGAAGATTGAACGTTTCTATTTCAATTTGCTGCTCGCTCATTGTGGTTTACATCGTCCTTCTTTTTTCTTCTCCATCTCTGTTCTCATCTATCTTCATTTCTGACGGAATTTTAACAATTAGATTCTATATTTTATTTTGTGTTGCGCTCATTTCCTTTGTTAATGGACTTTTTATAATTCCATTCACTCTGCCGATACTCCGGACTCAGCAGAGTTGCTCTCGCAGTCTGTGCATGTTTTTGTATGGGCTCACCCTATGTTTGTCACACTGTGGCTCACGGCGCAGAGATAGGTGGCAGTGTCTGTAACTTTGGCGTCTCTCACAGTCAGGGCGCTGAATTTGCTGCCTCCGCCGATTGAGGCAGTGATCCTCTCGCGTTAATCGGTTTCTGTTCTGGCCATCACCAGATACTGGGGTGGCTGATTCGGGGACTGTCTGTACCAATATGCGTTGCTAAATGTAGTGGTCGTGGTGCAGTTCATGGATACGGATCCCCCTTCACTCACAACATTTCCACCGAGGAAGCTGCATCACCTCATCTGCTCCAGTCACCCCAGTGCATGTCAGAGCGAAACTCAGCAAAGAGAGTCTGTAAATTCGAAGCTTTTTTCAGATCATATGAAATTTCTGCTGAAGCAGTTGTCCAGGGAGTTCAGATTAGAACCAGGACCTGGGTTTAATATTCGGAAGAATTTACAAGGAGTCAAACGCCTGCTTCGTATCCAACTGAGGCGCCTATCTGTCGAACTGATCAAAGAAGCTGAGACTCGGGTTTTATCCGCCCACACTCACTGACATCGATTCTACTGGAATCGGAGATGAAGAATTGAAGCCGGAATAAATAAACCCCATCAGTGACCCCATGTTTCCGGTTACAAATCTCTTCCCACGTGTCTAACTAGGAAACTATTTCGTCCGATCGGAACTCTGACTGAAGCTAGCACGGGGTGAATCCATTCACTGGCAGACAGCTCACCAGCTACCAACCCCACAGCACCACAGCGGATACAGGGAAATGCAGTGAGAGCATTCCGAGACACGACAGCAAAATATACAGGGTGAAGTTTGGAAAGGGTGTCTTCAAATATCCAACTCCACTTTTACAGAGCAGACAACAACGATGCTGCTACTCAGCTTCTGGATTGTGCGGGGAACATTCCTGACAGGTAATTATGGACCAAACGCATTTCATATCTACTTTAATTTTACAAATTTGTTTTTGAACTGAATTTTACGTATTCAGTTGTTCTGATCTGTTTTCGTTCGAACATGTTTTTCAGATCTGGGTCATGGAGATTCTGTTACTCAGTCGCTGTCCTCAGAATAACAGACAGTAGGAGAAACGGTGACTTTAAACTGTACCTTTGATACTACAATGAGCAACTACAATTTACACTGGTACCGGCAACACCCTGTGTTACAGTGGGGAAGAACTCATTGTTTGGTGAAGATGTAGCAGATTTTGCTGAAAGCCGCTTCTCTGGAGAACTTCAGGCATCGAGTAAATTCACCAGTTTGACCATCTCGGGTCTGCAGCTGACTGACACTGCCTTGTACTACTGCGCTCTCGCTGAAACTCACAGTGATGGAAAGCAGTCTGACTGCTGCACAAAAACTGTCTTTAACTATAGGTTGAAAACCCTGTCTGCTGCGGGTTGCTCAGAATCGCGGGCAGATGCAGCCATAATGTGACTGTCAGTTATGCAAGATTGCTCATTAACCTGTGATCAGCCCAAGTGTGTCCAGTATCCTGCCACTTCAATCATTGTGTCTCTCTGAGTCTGTGAGATCTCTCAGTTATGAGCTGGCTGATATCGAAAGGAAATCCCTCGAGCCGAGCTGATTTCAGCATCTCGATAGGGGAACGGGTGCACTTTTCCGGATGGGGTTGCGGGGATGAAACCCTGCTCTGTTAATTGGCAGCTGCAAATTCTTGGTTGCTTTATAGTAACAAGCATCATTGAGGAAACATTCTGAAGTTCACTGGTCATTGGGGAAATTCTGTGCTCAATGTCTATTTAAAAGATCACAGTCACTTCATTGTGAAATTTCTTCATTGTGTATACACTTTCTCGGAAGCAGTACATCTCTCGGATCAAATAAACCCAGTGACCAGGCCGCGGTAATAGACTTCAGAAACCTGTCAGGGGAGAGGGGGATTGAGTTGTTCAATATTAGAGACACGGAAACTGCATCCAAGGGCAACAACTGAGCTAAATGGAATAGATTTAAGAAGATCGGCGATAGCACAAATGCAAGTTAAAATAAACTAATATAACTCCTCAAATGTTGCTCACCTCTTGTTGAGATTGTGTTTTTTTTCTGACCTCTTGGGAAGTTCCCTGTGACTTACATGGAGAGTGAATTATTGATTATGTTTACCAGCGTAAGACCGCCATCTAGTGGTACCTAACTGGAACTCCCATGTGTGGGGTTATTGTCTGGGATCCGCTCTATCTCTGCAGCAGTGTGGGCTCCGTGGCACAGTGATACACGGCGGTGTCAGAGAGAAGCATCCCGGCAACATCAAAAAGAACAGTTTTATTTCCTTTGCGCAAAACAGCAAGAACATCTGTCCGGTAGATCTTGAAACGTATCTCCCGTGCCATATATCTTCAATAATATTTATTTTAAATATTAATGTACACAATAATCCCGAACTGCAACTCCAGACAATATCTCCCATGGGGAATGGGTCACAAAATTCTTATACAGTGCCTGGTGACAAATAGGCGAATGCACCACCCGAGCACATGTTGCAAACTTCCATTCCAATTTAGGAATGAAAGTTTGCAAAAGGGAATGAACAATCTTATTCCATATTGGCACTTCATCAACCGGATGCCAGTTCCAGCCATCCAGTGCCTGAACTTCCCCGAGACTCACAGAGGCCAGCGCCTGCCGTAAGTGCAAGTCACCACCAGATGGTGATATTGTAATAGTTTAATCGCAAGATAGTGAAACTGCAGTTTGAACTCACAGCTGAGTTTGGTTTTCTTGATATCAGCTGGCCTGGAAGAGGGCAGCCCCAACATCATCACCACCATTTGAAAAGCAATTAGGGAATACAATAAATTGTGGACTCAGCAACGAATCCCACACTCGGTCAAATTAATTTTAAAATGGTTTGTTTTGGAGAAAGTTTTGGTGTCTCGTCCCCCAGTGACCTCGAGTGGTGCGGAATTGCTATCAGTTTTACACTGTTTGAGCTGACCAAATTTGGAGAGCTCCCTGATCACAAATACCATTCCAATAAATCTCCTTCCGGCCTGTCAAGGCCAGTTGTGTGCAGAGTAATATAGCATAGTGTTAAAGATATTTTAAAAATACATAACCTATTTGAATAAAACAGAAAAAATCCGTATCATTCATTCCTGGAATTATACGGTTTTTCCGTTATCATCGCTGGGTCAGTATAGAATGTGCAGAGGTTAATTCCAAACTAAAAGGATGTTTCCTTTGTGACAGGGACAAAAACTTGGGAGATAATGTTAATAAACTCCTCAAGGTCCCCTCAGAAATGATGAGATTATGCCTTTTTGTCACCATGATGTTATTTGGTCTGTGATATCCCCTTCCCCAGAAATCAGTGGTGGCAAGTTCATTGAAAACAATTAGGACGGGGTGAGGTCGATTATTGAATGACCAGGGAGTCAGAGTGTACAGGGGAGACATGGAAATAGAGATGTCACAATTCAATCCGCCAGGATCTTATCAAATGTCGGGCAGTCTCGAGGTGGCACGGTTGCCTACTCCAGCTCCGAATTTGTATGTTCACATGGCCACCAGTGGACTTATTACATTAGTTGATTACAAGTCGCCTTTATACAGAAGTTAAACGTCATAAATGCGCTCATGATATTTTAATGTGCTTTTTGTCTCCTTTACTACCCGTTCCCCACCTGCCCGCCTATGAAACAACCATTTATCATCTCCTCCCTCACTCTCCAGCAGCTTACAACTGGTCTGTTCAGAGCTATATTTAATCAGTGCGTGTTACTGGATCAGAAACAGCGTATCTGCAACCAACTTGTTCCACAAAGTAGTAACTGAGAATTGAGAATGAGCTGCTTGTGCTTCAGGGTGTCTCCTGAGGCTAATCTTGTTTCCCCTTTTCCTTTAACTATTGTTTTTCTGATGATCATTAACAAACCAACCCACACAGCAGAACGCTGTCTCCCACCAGGACATTGGCTGCAGCACAGATCGAGGTGTTTCCTTTCACTGACATCCAGCTCACACAGGACGTCGGATCATTGAGGGCGGGGATTATAACGGGTGGCTTCAGTTATGATTATGTGATGTTTCTCTGTTCCACTGCAGTTCTGCATTTCATTTTCTCAGTCTCTCCTGCTAACTGTTGGGTGACAGTTTGATCCGGGGTTAATTTGGTTTCCTCTCGGTGTGTATCTGAGCGCCTGTGAGCGCCGCTGCACTGCAACAACCGCACTCCTACTTAACGCTCAACAGAACAGAGCTCGCACCAACAATCCAAAGGCAGTTTTTGTGCAGGGGTGAGACAGCTTTCCATCACTGTGATAGCTGTAAAGCGCAGTAATACACGGCGACATCAGTCAGCTGCAGATCCGAAACAGTTAAACTGGTGAATTTAGTCGATGTATGAAGCTCGATAGAGAAACGGCTTTTGGCAAAATCTGCTTTATCTTCACTGTTGTATGTACTTCTCCACACTATAAACTCGGGATGGTTTCCTGGGAGTTGGCGGTACCAGTGTAATGCATAGTTTCTCTGTGTAGTTTCATAGTTACAGGTGAATATGAGCGCTGCTCCTTCTGCCTTAACATCTGAGGGCAGCGGCTGAGTGACAGAATCTCCATGACTCAGATCTGGAATATAATAAATTAATCAGGAAAAGTATAGACCGGTGGCTGGTTGAAATTTGATTCCAATCAAGCTTGGGGAATGGAAGAACGCATCCACATTTACCTGCCAGAAATATTCCCCACACAACCCAGATGCTGAGCAGCCGCATTGTCTCTGTCCGCTCTGTGAAAGGGGAGGGTTGGATATTTAGCCACCCTTTCTAAACCCCGCCCTCAATAATCTGCTGCCGTGTCTCAGGCTGTACTCACCTCACTTCCTTGCTTTTCCATTGGTGCTGTGAGGCCGGCAGATAGCAAAGAGAATCACCCCGAGCTGCATTACAGTCACTATTCTTGCAGAGAAAATGCTTCCCGTATTGTCCACCGGAGTTGGGGAAGGAACACCTTCACCTTAATTGTACTAAAGAAAGTAAATAATTTTTGAATGAATTTGTCACTTTGTTTTCACGGATTTTGCTCCACTATCAGCGTAGTGATAACCATGACTGCAGTGAAATTCCTCTCACGGGCTTTAATTATTATTAATACATGAAGTAATGTCAGCGTTACTGGGAAGTCTAGATTTCAACTCCATTCCTAATTACCCTTGAGAAGGAGAGGGGATGTGCAGGTTCTTAAACTGCTGTGGTCTCTCGGGACTATTAATATGGTGAAAGAGGATGCGTAGCACATCTAGCTTTTCCAGTAATAGAAAGTTCCTCCCGGTGCTGCTGTTTCATCCCAAACTCCAAAGCTATGCAGGTTAGGTGGATTGGCCGAGCTCACATGCCCCTTAGTGTCCCAAGATGTGTGTGTCGGTTAGGGGGATTAGCGGGCTGAATATATGGGCTTCCGGGGATAGGGCCTGAGTAGGATTGGTGTCAGGGAGTCGGTGTAGGTTCAATGGGCCAAATTGCCTCCTTCTGCACTGTAGGGATCCGATGTTTCTATGATATTCAGGCAAGTAGATTTGAAAAAATGGAAAAGCATTGACTGTTGGAACCTGCAGCCGACATTGGAGCATGGTCATTGTCGCATCACACGTCACTGTAGGTAAAACACTCCAGTGTATTCTACCGTTCTGCTCTCAATGTTGAAAATGCTTTAAAGGCGAATGTTTAATTGAGAATGTCAATATCGAGACTGAGCTGCCGACCAGTGCTGTTGCTGAGGAACTTTTGGCCATAGTTCCGTAGATGCCTATTCAAGTAGCTAATTTTGGTTGCATTGAACTGGGTTGCAATCATTAATGTCCATTTATGTTAGGTATGAAAGTATGTATCTGGCATATATTCACTGAGAGCGAGTCAATATCCCAATGCTGAAACTCGAGTAATGCTGAAACGCCCTCTGGTGGCATTTGTTCGAATTATGAGCCTCAATGTTCCACTTCTCCCTGAGAGATTGCACAGGACTGTGTTGTGGTGTGGGAGATCCTTATACTTGGAAAGCGTGCCTCGTGCAGTGGGGAAGAGAATTATATTTTACTCTGAGAGATTTGGTTTGAAGCGCAGATTGAACACAAGGATGGATATCCATTTTGCCTGATGGGGAAAGGAGTTTGGCAAAGTGATGATTTATTCATTTTTTATTCAAGATTTACTTTAAAAATTCAGAGAACATTTTACAGAAACGTTTTTTTAAAGTTCACAGAAGGGAACATAACAATTGATTTTCATATTGAGAACAGAGCACGTGTGCTCTGAGCTGCCCAATATATGTACAACTGTAACAGACACCAAAAAGAGAAAACAGGAGCTCAACATGAAGAAAAGGAAACAATTGTGTATGTCGCGAAAAGATGGAAACAAAACATTGTTGTTGCAGGCATCTGTCCCCAGAGGCTCAGCAATGTGCAATGTAAGAGAAGTTAAACTGGCTGACAAACTGTCCTCCAGATTCCTACTTCATGAGAAATTTAAATAAAAGGTCGTTTCACAAACTAATCCTCAGCAATGGGAAAGAAGAGCAAGGATCCAACTAAACTTAAACCTGGTTCGCTGGATCCAGAGTGCTCACAGTTAGACCAGAAAACCGACAACAGATCAGTCGGCTTCAAATGGTCGCTCAAAGCAATTGATCCACTTGTTGTTCCTCCCACATTGAATGAAGGAGGTCACATACTTTGAGTGACCATTTGCATCTGGCGGCTCTGTTCCTGGTTAAGTGGTGTGATGGTGAGCACTCTGGACTCTGAATTCAGTAATACGAGTTCAGATCTCGGTGAAACGTTCCTTCTATTTGCTAAAGCCGGTGATTGGTTTGCTGAAGGACATTTTATTTGAAATTCTCAGAAAGTGAATTTTAGACTCTGAGGAAATTTCAGCAAATTCCACCGCAATCACATTGCAGACGATGCAGCGAATGATTCTCCTGGTGTTATTGCTTCAGCCCTCGAGGGCGATTGTTCAAGAAAGAATAGAGCTCGGAGGCAGAATCATAAAATCCCTGCAGTGCAGAAGGAAGCCATTCGGCCCATCGAGCCTGCGCCGATAACAATCACACCCTGGCCCTATCCCCATACACTTACCCTCTTAGTCCCCCTGACACTACGGGCAAAGTAGCATGGCCAATCAACCTACCCACACACCTTTGGATTCTGCGCCGGATGCTCAGCTTCCTTCCACACACGCAGACACGGGGAGAATGTGCAAACTGCAGAATGTCACCCGAAGCCAGAATTGAAACCCGGTGCCTAACACTGTGAGGTAGCATTGTGCCACCGTGCCGGAAATGCCACAGAGTGCAGGGGTTCCCCAACCGGTATCATTTACTGAGTCCTTTCTCCCAATTTAAACAAGACTTAGAACGAAAAGAATAGTGGCTCCACGGAAATTCGAACTCAGTTTGCTTGATTCACAAACCAGAAAGCTAACCAGTTCACCATAGAACCGACAGGCCACTGGTTTAAGGCAGCAGGCCATTTTCCCAGATCTTTCTCTTAGTCACACACACACAAACACACACACACATTTTCTCTGCAATGTGCATTGTCATTGAAGTTGAACTGGCTTTCAAATTGTCCTCTCGATTCATACTTTGTGAGAAAGTTAAACCTCGGTTGCCTCGGCAAAGCAGCCAACATAATTAAGCACCCCACGCACCCTGGACATTCTCTCTTTCACCTACTTCCGTTGGGAAAAAAGATACAAAAGTCTGAGGTCACGTACCAGCTGACTCAGGAAGAGTTTCTGTCCTGCTCCCATCAGACTTTTGAATGTACCTACCTTCTATTAAGTTGACCTTTCTCTACACCCTAGCTATGACTGTGACATTACATTCTGCACTCTCTCATTTCTTTCCCTATGAACGTTATGCTTTGTCTGTATAATGCGCAAGAAACAATACTTTTCACTGTATACTAATACACGTGACAATAATAAATTAAATCAAAATCAAATCAAATATCATCTAGCAAATCAATCATCAGAATTGGCAAAGAAAAACAATGTTCCAAGGAGATTCGAACTCAGATCTCTGGATTCAGACTCTAGAGTGCCCACAGTTTCACCACAGAACCAAATGCGGTTGGTGACGATTTGCAAGTGGCGCCCATGTTCCCGGTTGTGTGGTGTAACGGTGAGCATTCTGAACTCTGAATCCAGTAATCTGAAATCAGATCTCGGTGGAGCCTTGCTTTTCTTTGCTAAAGGCGATGATTGGTTTGCTGAAGGGTATTTTATTTAAAATTGGCAGAAAGTGAAATTTTAAACTCTGAAGAAATTTCAGCAAATTCCACCGCATCCACATTGCAGACGATGCAGGAAATGATTTCCTAGCTTCATGGCTTCAGTCACAGAGGACGATTGCTCAAGAAAATGAAGAGTTCGGAGGCAGAATCATAGAACCCTTATCGTGTAGAAGGAAGCAATTTGGCTCATCCGGCACCAGCAGCAAACGCACCCAGTCTCCATCCCTGTAATCCCGCATATTTACCCAGTTAATCCCCTGACTCTAAGGGTAACGTAACATGACCAATCAACCTAATCCGCACATTTTTGTCTTATAGGACGTGTGCTCGGTTTTCTTCCGCACATACAGACACGGGGAGAATGTGCAAACTGCACACAGTCACCCGAAGCCAGAACTGAACACGGGCCCTGTTACTGGGAGGCAGTAGTGCTAACCACAGTTATTCTACCGATATAATTCACTGAGTCATCTGCCCCAAGTTAAGCAGGAGTTCGGGCGTTGAGAATAGTGGTTTCATTGAGATTCGAGCTCGGAATGCTGGATTCAAAGTCCAGAGTGCTCACCGTTACACCATGGAACCAACTGGGCGCTGTTTTAATGCGGGAGATCTTTCACCCAAATCTCACACAAACACACTCTTGCTCAATAATTGCCAGGCTCCAGTCGGGTTTTTGTTTGACACCAACTGCTCCTCTGATTCGACAGAACGTCAAAGAGTAGCGAAAGATGATAAAAGAAAAACACTGATGCTACAAGCATCTGGCGCCAGAGTCTCAGCAATGTGTATTGACAAAGTGCCCTCTCGATTCGTACATGGTGACAAATGGAGAATAAATGTCATGGAGAAAATCAATTATCAGCATTGGTAAAGGAGAGCAAGGCTCCACCGAGATTTGAACTCAGATCGCAGCATTGAAAGTTCAGCGAGCTCACCATTACACCACGGAACACAGAGCACCGCAATGACTTGCAAATGACCTGCGAAACATGGCTATTTCTGGAGATATCTCCCGATAGGTCTTGCGATGAAATAATTTGAGATTTGGGGCACTCTGCCTTCTGAGCTTTTCTGATATCAACGGTGGCCTATAACGACACATTGTTATCATACTTGCTGTTGCTGTCACATCGAATGAAAGAGATCAAATTGTTCGAGTGATCATTTGCCGGCAATGGGCGCGTTCTGAGATCTGTGGTGTACCGGTGAGCGCTCTGGAATCTGAATCCAGCAATTCGAGTTCGTATCGTGGCAAAACCTTGATTTGTTTTGCTAAAGCCGATGACGGGTTTGCAGAAGGGCATTTTATTTTAAATTGTCAGAAAGTGTAAATCTCAACACTGACGAAATCTCAGCAAATTCCACGGCATTCAAATTGCAGACGCTGCAGCGAATGCCTCTCCTGGCGTCATTGCATCAGCCCCAGAGGATGATTGCTCAGGAATACAATGCGCTGAGAGGCAGGGAAGCCACTGTAGAAAGGCGGGGGGAGGGGGGGGGGGGTCCATCTTCATGTGTCGTGTCATTCACTCACTCATCTGTCCCAATTTAAAGAGTTCGGAAGCGAGAGGCCAGAGTGCGATCCGTTACACCATGGAATCGACAGCACAGTGACCGAAGACTTGTCTCCCAAAACACACACACGTACCTACACTCGCTCTCTCTCTCTCTCTCACGCGCACGCGCGCGCGCGCACACACACACACACACACACACTTGCTCAATAATTGCTGGACTCCATTCGAAGGGCTGTTGCTGTGTGGCACCAGCTGCTCCTTTCTTTCAACAGAGGAATTAAAGAGAAGATAAAATATGAAAAGACATTGATGCGCCAGGCATCTGGCGCCAGAGGCTCAGCAATGCGCATTGTAATAGCAGTTGAACTGGCTGACAAATTGCCCTCTCGATTCGTACGTTGTGAAAAAATTGAACGAAACGCCCTTCGGCAAATCAACCATCAGCGTTGACCAAGGTTCCGCCGAGATTTGAACTCAGATCGCTGGATTCAGAGTCCAGAGTGCTCACCATTACACCACGGAACCCAACGCACAATATCCGCCTGCAAATAATCATGCAATACCTGTGCCAGTCTGAACAGCAGGGAGAAAAATCATTCCCATTCCACAATCCCGTCAATTACCCACAGCAATTCATACTGACATTGCCCTGCTGTTTCCTCCGAAAATAATGAGTACTCTACCTTCAACTGCATTGAATTTCACTGCAGCTCACCACATTCAAACAGCAATGTTAGCATCGACCTGTTAGAAACTCTATTGTGGTAAATCTACTGAACAGCATCAGCTGTTCACCCTCTATTTTCGTCGCATTGGAAGCCAGTGTGAAAATGTGAACAATTTCTAACCTTAACAGACAGGAAGCAGAGTGTGACTGTGGATAATTGGCACTGTGCACATTGCTGTAATCAGTATCTGGGAGAATCGGGCAGGTGGGATCCTGGTCATCGAGTGGTGAGGGGTCGGCGTTTTCAGGGTCGCAGACTGGCTTCGATGTACTAAGATTTAATGGTTTTGATTTTAAAAAAACTTGAAGTACTTCCTGATCGAAAGCAGCTCTGTCAGAATCAGTGGAGTGAGATTTGTAGTTGGCTTGCGAGCTGGAAATGTCACATGTGCAACAGGTAAAGGACAAACACAGATAGTGAAGGACAGTGATAGATTGTAAGGTTCTGCCGATAGAGATCGTGATACAACGTAACGTCTGGGTGCTAATGGGCCAGATTGACCCGTTTATACTGACAAAAATATCACGCATTTCTGGATACAAATTCCCAGGCGAAGAAGAAAACTTCTCACCGAATGAACATTAAACTCTTTCACCTTTATTGATTGCAATTTTCATTCCTTCACTGAGATCAACAAAGCGGGATGGAGAAAGATTCAGTTTGATTGGTGACGCTGCCGGAGGGATGGAGAGCTGGAGTCACCCAGGAAAGCAGCAAAGATTAAACACGATGGAGTCTAACGTGGGGCTGCAACCAACGATTCTGAAATTACATCTGATATGCTGCGACTAAGCTAACCGTCCTCCTGCTGTAGCGATGCTTGCACCCTTTCTTAACATACGTGAAGCCAAACGCTGTTTCCATCTGGTGCCTCAGCTTGTTCTGAATCCAACGTTTACAGTTAACCGATCAATAAAATCCCCACCGTTACATTGCATTCCTCTCAGTCAGCAGTAACATCATTCCCATCTTCTATTTATTTGCTGCACCTCCTTCCAAACATTACAAACTCCTCTTACATCTTTCACTCTGATCTTTTCTCTGAAACATTTCATGATTAAACTTTTGAACTATTGTGGATAATTTTGTGACGGTAAAAAGCTGTTCATTTCCAAGGGGGAGCTAAAGCACATTGACGCACACAGAGAAACCCAGACACATACACGCACCCAGCGTGACAGAGGCCGAAGGAGAGACAACATACTGAAAACACAACCTGGCTCCGTCTCTGTTCCATTTCTGACTGCAGGTTCCGTGATGCTTTGGTGAATGAACGGAAATGTGCAACCGCCCGAGTGTTTGGGTGGATTTGATTCAATTCGCTCTGTGGACACAAAGTTCAAACCAGGAATAATCAGAAGCGGGAAATCCCAATGGATTTAAACTCCATCACGTTAACCAGACAGCCACGATGACTGGCGCTCTGAGCTATGAAGCCAACCGCATGCCCATTTTAACAGTTACTCTTCTATAATCAGTGGAACGAGCATCAGAGCGAAGATTTTGTGGGTAATATTTGATTCATAGGAAATGTCTGAGATGGAGAATACGAAGTTCAAAGATGTTAATGCAAAGCGGCAGAATTTGAAATGTGTCAGTTACGTTCAGTGACCACTGTCTGCCGTGTGTTTGCCGTGTGATTCTTCGTCAGAGCTTATTGCTGATGTTACATCTCTGACTTTTCCAACTCTAGTGCAAGTTCTTCCAGCTGGAAGATTAATCTTGCTTCGCCCTTCACAGATGCTGTGAGGTGTGTTTGAATTCAATGAAGAATCATAGAAAGTTCTATAATTTGATTATAGAATGATAATCGGGTTTGATTTACACCCACTCCTTGGGTGGAAATCAAACCCGAACCACCGTACTGAATCCTGACCACGAAACTTCCAGTGAAGCTGATTTAAGAGATTTGCAATCAGCTGATCATCGTCGCTTTACTCATTGCTTCATTTCAGGCCACTTTCGCCTGAGACACATTCACTCAATCTCGATATCACTTTATGATTCCAGTAAAATGCACCTTTTTCCTTGTGTTCAGATTCAATTATCCCCACAAACAGAGCAAATTCAAGATGTTCTACTTAGTTATCGATTGTTATAAACCCCGGGCCCTGGCGGTGAAAACACTGATTCGGCAGCAATAGATCACCCGGACTCCACCATCACCAGCTCAATGTTGCACTTGTCCATCATTACCTGTGTCAGTTAATCCATCTTGTCTAGCTCTCTATCACATACCTTCCGTTTTGTTCTCATTACAGAGCAATTCCTGACTTAAATGCTGCAATAACTCAACCGTTCAATTAAAGTTTCGTGAGAAACGAGAATAATTCTGAAGTATGAATCCGTGAGCAATAAAAAACATTTGGGAATGCTTCGACGCGGTCTTGAACCAGGAACGTTTCGCGTGTGAGGTCAACGTGGTAACCACTTCCCTACAGAAACACAGCAGCTCTTGCAGCTGAAGAAGATCTGGTTTACTGGAGAAGCAACAAAACTGCTTCCACAATCCCGTTAGTTTCTCATTTTACATTGCCTCTTCTGGTTCCTCTCATCAAAATGAATGATAATACATTCCACTGCGAAACATTTTGGCGATCACGTGTTTGACCAACTTTATTCTTAACGTTTAAAGCAAATGAAGTGAATATCTGACGGTGGGGGAGTTTGAACCCACTCGTCCACAAAGAGCGCTATCCTCAATTAAGTGTCCTCGAATTCTTATCAGTGACACCATCAGAAGTGATTGCTACCAGAGCTGGTATTGGCAGTGAACAGAACCAATGAGGCGGGATTGGATCACATGTCCCGTTGAGTCTCCTCCGCCACTTCAGATCAAGATGGGTCCCCGGCCCAACAACCACCTCATCTCAGGAATCAATTCAATGAAGCTTGATTCCACCCAGACATGGAGAGAATAGGATGAATAAAAAAGAACAAAAGAGGGGAATTGTATGGAGAGACTGAGCGAGGGAATAACCGACGCAGATCGACAAAGAGAAAGATAGAGACGGAGTGGGGAAGACACTGAACGGAAAAAATGCCAATTCCATTTGATTTGAATTAAAGAAAAAGAAAGTTGAAAGCATTGAAAACAGCCAATGCTATGGTCATAAAAATATATTCTGGCAATGGTGCTGAAGAATTCAGATTCAGAACTTACCGCAATCCGAGCTAAGCTGTTCCTACGCTACAACACTGCCATCTAACCGCCAATGCTTCAATTTGCCCAAGATTACCCGGTTTACAAATATCAGGTCAAATCCAACGCCGCAAATTACCATCAGTCTACTCCTGATCATCAGTAACGTGACGGAAGGGGCAATAAACAATGGTATCAGGAGGAATTCCAATGCAAACTGGAGGAACATCGCCCGATCTCCCGATTCGGCACTGACTGCGTTCCAGACTCAACACTGAATTCAACAACTTCAGAGCATCTCCTTTCCTCCATCTTCTCCCCATTTCCATTTATTTTGTTTTATTTCGTTTGATCTTACTTATTTATTTTTATTACTTTATATCTTTTTATATATATTTATTTTTTTTTTTAAATTTCCATGTTTTGCATTGTTTATTTAAAATCTCACTTTCCATTTTGTTGCCCCCTCTCCCTCCACCCCACTCGGGCCGTCTCTCACACATGTTTGGAAAGCAAACCGGAGCACACGGAGGAATCCCACGCAGACACGGGGAGAACGTGCAAACTCCACACAGAGTGACCCGAGAATTTAACCTGAGCCACTGGCGCTGTGAGGCATCATTGCTAACCACTGTGAAACCATGCCGTCCTATTCTACTGCATTTAATTTTACTGCAGTGTTAGTACCAACCTGTGATAAACCATTTTGTGGATATTCTGCTGATCATCATTAACTTATCAGCGTTAATGGACGGTGGCTTCCAGCCCCAAGTTGGGGGCCACTGTTTGTACAGAAGGAGGTTTGTACAGAAGAAGCAACTTTGCTGCTTTTCTGGGTGAACTCCAGCTCTCCATTCCTCCGGCAGCGTCACCGCTCAAACTGAGTCTTTCTCCATCCCGCGCTGTTAATCTCACAGTTACTGCTTTCTGAGTGAAAACTGCCTCCACTTCACTGGAGGTCGGAGAGTTACAATTAAAGGTCTTCTTGTCACTGAGTCCGAGATTTGGACCCAGACCTGCGAGCTATTTATGTCAGTAGAAATAATAAAATCTACTCCATCAACAGCCAGATCTTAGCCGACATCACCATCTATATCGTGAGCGCTTTGTATCCTATTACTCTCTTTTTTTTGTTCTTGACATGTGACATTTCCAATTCAGACACAAAAGAGGAAACCGACCTGCTGCTGATTCCCACAGAACTGGTACAAACCTGGAAGTAACGCAGGATGTTGACGCAGCAATATATCTATTTTCCCTGACCGGGAATCGAACCCGGGCCGCGGCGGTGAGAGCGCCGAATCCTAACCACTAGACCACCAGGGAAGCTAGCCTAAGTTCTTTAAAAGATTGATTTATCCATGAGCCTTCTGCCTTTTATTTTTATTTCAGACTCTTTATTCACAAAAAACAAGTTTCTCCTTTAAATTGTCATGTTTAGATCGAACCCAAGGGACTGTTCAGCCAATTAAAACAGCGAATCCTGTTAGCTGCAACATGAAATCGACCGTGAGGTGAAATAGTACCGCAAGCTGGTCATGTGGCACTTTCAATTTCCAAATCTCACCAAACTCATCACTGTGGCTTCTGTGAAACTTACAAGGTAACACACGACAGACATTCACCACGGAGAGCAACTGGCAGAACTCATTTATGAAACATTATCCTGTCGCTTCTCTTCCTGTTTCTGTCGCTGCCTCTCATCAAGTTCCCTCTGGTTGTTCATTTCCCAGGGTCAATTAGCTGCTTGATACAGACACAGAGAGTTGGTGAACCCGATCTTCACCTGGAAAGCAAGGAAAGCGAATGTATGACACACGGCATTGAGAGGAGATGGAGTTTAGAGATAACAGTATAAAGAGACACAGATATCTCATCTTCCTGATCCAGTTCCTGATTGCAGGAACGTACACAGTGCCAATTATCGACTGTCACACTCTCCTTCCAGCCATGAGCACGGAGTTAAGATTTGAAGTGTTTGAAGTCTTGCGACAGTTATTCAGGGTTGTGTTGAGACCACATCTGTAATAGTGTGTTCAGTTTGGATCTCCCCATTTCAGACAAAATAAAAGCAAAATCTGAGGATGCTGGAATCTAAATCAAGAACAGAAAAATCTGGAAAATCTCAACAGCTTTAACGAGAAGGAATAGATTGCATTGAAAAACTGCAGGGATTCTATCATTCTATGAGTTTGATAGGGTGGATGCTGAGACATTATTTTCCCTGGTCCGGGAATCTAAAGCACGGGGGTACAATCTCAGGATAAGGCGCTGATGATTTAGGACTGCGATGAGCAGACATTTCTTCACTTAAAGGATAGTGAATTTGGGGAATTCTCTATGCCAGAGGGTTGTAGATGCTCCATCATTGAACACATTTCAGTTCGGGTTGGATAGGTTTATGATCTATTCAGGAATGAATGGTAGCAGGGATATGGAATTGGAACAAATGCTCAGCCACAAATTCATGTTTCCATTCTAATTGTTAAGCTTAATGGTACAATGGAAGCATGTATATAATATTATATGTAATATGTCAGAAGTCAATAGTCATTAAATAATGTTGGTGACAACAGATAACAGTACAACTGGCAACACTTGAGAGCTATTTTTTATTGACGACCACGGACCCATTGCCAACACGCAACTGTTTGCCTATGAATGCAGATGGTGAGAAAACAGTAAAATCAGCGTCCCTGGGTGGTCTCGAATCACCAACCTTCCAGTTAACAGCCGAACGCGCTGACCGATTGCGCCACAGAGACTAAGGCAGCAGCTGCTGCTGACGATATTCTAAGCTAGGGTGTCAATAACCACAATTCTCTTTCTGCAAAACCTGTTCCAGAACTGCAGCATGACCGCACCGTTTAGAATTCTATCCAAGTATCTTTGGTTACGTTGATCCCGCAGCATTTCTGTAGTGTGTTGGTTATTCTCTTTTTCCTATGAACGTGTAGGTAAAATGAATCCATGTCTCTTATCACAGGGAGCAATTCAAAGGGAGGGAAGGGAACTGACCACCAGAAGCCCAAGGATCCAATAGTTTCCACTCAATCATCAATAACACCATTCACAGCTGTACCTGTATCCAAATATTGTGACCCATTTTCCTCAGGATTTGTTCCAAGAGTTAATATTTTCATTGTTTTCTCCTCATTTTGAAATGAGATTCGCTTCAATATACAACTCAAATGGAATTGGAAACCTGACGGACTCATAGTCACTGGGTAACATAAACCCCATGGTGTTCATTTCCAGATTCACAGCGCTCAGCTTTTCAATCAAATGGAGGAATCTACTACTGAAACGTTTTGGAAAGTTGGTTTGAATATTGTTTGTGACTCACTCAGATACTGTTTAAATGATACTCGAAGGTTCAGTGCGCGGGATATAATCCGTAAACGTTTTGCTGAACTTGTGTTAGGTGTATTGCGAGTTTTGAACGGGGTTGAATCTTGTGTCCCAGGGATGGGCGGTAACCCACTAATTGAAGCGGCAGTCGCCGCTTTTCTGCTGGCAGCGGATGGATGATTGGAGAATGCGGGGTAAAATGCTGCTGCTTGTCCCTGTCTCACTTACTGTGGAGCTGGTGAAGAGAGAATCATTGATGCGTTTGTTCCCCGTCTATGTTGCCTCGAATGACTGTTGTTAACGGAGGTGACGCTGTAAAAGTCTTTAATAATCTGACAAAAATCAGCCCAAAGCCGTACTCCAGTGGCGCAATCGGTTAGCGCGCGGTACTTATACAGCAGTACAGCCCGTGGGCCATGCCGAGGTTGTGAGTTCGAGCCTCACCTAGAGCACGTGAGATGGTGTTGGTGCTACTATCGCTTGACCAGCTCCCATTTTGGGGACGGTTACGGTCGGTAGTGGAATTTGAATTCAATAAATAAAACCTCGCATTGATGACCATGAAACAATTTCCGACTGTTGGAGGAAGCCATATGCTTCACTCATGTATTTTAGGAAGGAAATCTGCTGTTATTATCTGGCCTACTTGTGACTCCAGAGCCACAGCAATATGCTTGCAACTCAACTCGGGATGGGCATTAAATGCTGGCCAGCGACGCCAGTGTTTCACAAATGACCGAAAGAAAAGCCCGAATGTGCAAGTTTGAGAGAAGCTTTCTGAACTGACAGAGCTGGAAACGGGAGCCAGTTAAAGATATTCTGTCGGGTTTGAGTGTGTACAGAAATGTGGAGGGGAAGGCGAAATGTAACATCGTGTAAGTTACTGTATTCAGCTAATATTCAGCAATAAACGTGAATTATTTCTATTTTCCTCACTCCGAGGTGAAACGTATCTAAAAATGTTTCCTCCCGTTTTCGAATCGGGAATCTTTCGTGTGTTTAGATGAATGTGATAATTATTACAGACAGAAACGATGCTCTCCAACTCTGCAACAGACTGGGGTGTCGAACCGTGCAATTTGATTGTACTTCAGAGTTTCTGAAGTGTGGTGTTTTATACATTCACTTAACATATGAAAGGTTTCCTGTGTGAAATAGGAAACGAACTAACTCATCTCTCAGTGTGAGGAAAAGTTACCTCATTTTCTTTTGTTGTTAAATATTGAAAGAAAACATTATCTCTCAGCCTAACTGCAGTTGCACTTCCCAAGTGTGAAACGTTATTCTGCAAAATGCTCAGTTAAAATAAAGTTTATTTATTAGTCACATGTAAGGCTTACATTAACACTGTAACGAAGACACTGTCAAATTCTCTGGTCGCCAAACTCCGACGGCTGTTCGGGTCAATGCACCGAACCAGCGCGTCTTTCCGGCTGTGAGAAGAAACCGGAGGATCCAAAGGAAACTCATGCAAACACGGGGAGAAAGTGCAAACGTCAAATAGACAGAGACCCAAACCGGGAATCGATCTTTAGCACTGTGAGATGGCAGTGTTAACTACTGTGCCACAGTGCAACCACCCTACCGCCCCCACGCCCCCCCTACCGCCACCTCCCCCCCCCCACCCCCGGCCACCCAGACATGGTAAAAGAGAAAAGAAATGGCACAAATGTCATTTACTGATTCTAATGTTAGATGAATTTCTCTGCCGCATGAAAAATGGTTTTTAGCCGAATTGTACTTCCACAAATCAGGTTATAAAGTTAACTCAGACTGTACAGTTTGACCATCAAGTCGCTTTTATCCTGAGCGGACTTTGTGTATTGAAGGGATAATCACATTCTATTCATATTTGCGCAGGTCCCAGGCGCTAAACGGGGCAGAAATGTTGTCAAAACTCACTGCTCTGAAGTTTCCGAATTGAAGTTTATTGTGAAATGTGAACTCAATTGGGTATCAATCGAAATATTTAATATTTACTCTTCACCATTTCATAGAAAACAGACACAGCTAAGTCGTCAGTCCTTTTTGCTGGCAGGGGATGTTTGGAGAGTGGGGGCTGGAAGATTGCTGCTTTTCCCTGTCTCACTCACCGTGTAACGGAGAAAGAGAGAATAATTAATGAGTTTGAGAGAATGGAATAATTGAATGGATTTCTAATGGGTTAGTTAAGTCTAACAGTCAGAGCCCATCCATTGCAGACACATCCATGTCACCGGGAACCAACTCTCCCACAACTGTCAGACAGTTCACCCTTCAATCTCCTCTGGTTCCGGTTCCCAAAGAGTTTCTAAAGATTCGCAAAGCTGGAGACAGTGTTTTCTTGTTTGCTTCCTTCTCCATTTTCCCCAACTGCCAACTGACAATATTTTCCAAAATCTCTGCTCAATCATCCGCCTTGCATCATGTCCAGAGATGAGGAAATTCAGTTTTGTGGTGAGGTGATAGAGACCGGACTGTACTCTTGAGAGCAACGTTAGTTAAATAGAGATTTCACGGAGCTACGGGGATAATTGGATGTTTTGGAGATCTCCTCCAAGAAGACATAGAGCCTCAACATAGGTTGAGCGGTTCGCTCAATATAGGCATAAAATGGTTCGGCACAGACAAGAAGGGCCAAAAGGCCTGTTTCTGAGCTGTAATTTTCTATGGTTGTATGGTTCTATGGGTAGGGGTAGATGATCAGGGAATTTATTGATCTCAACATGGAAACGTTATCCCGTTCTCGCTGGCCTCAACGCTGAACACTGTTGGGATTAGTCACATTTCCCCGAGGGAACGAGGGAGAATAGTTTGGGCTGGGATTCAAGCTCCTCTGATATCAGCGAATAACTTTGGCAAACATCAAACTTCAAACAGACAGTCCGTGAGCAGTTTCCAGTTACATGAACTGAAGACATTGAACTGATCTCGTTAGAACGTACGGTGTTTATAGTGTAAATGTTATTTAATCGCCACAAGCACCTTCCCTTTCCAGCCACTGAACTGTGAAAAATATATGCTTCTGTTCTGCTGTGTGATTTATCTCTGAGATTATTGTTCAAGATGACAGCAGATTCTGGGGAGTGGCGGGGGGGGGGGGGGAGAGGGAGGTGTTGGGGGGAAGGGGGGTATGTGATGTTTAATGCGAAGCCGCATTTAGTTCAATATTTCTTTGCGTTCTTCCAGGACACTGTGGAGGAGATTCTGTTTCACAAACAGCGGCTGCAGTCACCGTCACTGAAGGAGATGATGTTCAGTTGCTCTGTGATTATACAGCTACAAGCAACACCCCTTACTTATTCTGGTACCGTCAGTATCCCAGCGGGACCATGGAGTTCCTGCTGACGAGACATAGAGTTAGCGAGAACACAGAGAGATTCCCAGAGGACCGTTTTTTAGCGGAGCTCAATTGCACAACCCGCACCGTCCCGCTGAAAGTGTCTAAAACGGAGCTGGCAGACTCTGGCGTGTGTTATTGCGCATTGAGACCCACAGAGAAACAGAACTGGGCTGAACCTGTACAAAAACTGTCAGAGCCTCACAAAATAGCAGAGCGTTAGGCAAACATTGTGACCAGAGTGAGTCTGAACCATAGAAAACCATAGAAAACCACAGAAACTTACAGTTCAGAAACAGGCCTTTTGGCCCTTCTTGTCTGTGCCGAACCATTTTTTGCCTAGTCCCACTGACCTGCACTTGGACCATATCCCTCCACACCCTCTCATCCATGAACCCGTCCAAGTTTTTCTTAAATGTTAAAAGTGACCCCGCATTTACCACTTTATCCGGCAGCTCATTCCACACTCCCACCACTCTCTGCGCGAAGAAGCCCACCCTAATATTCCCTTTAAACTTTTCTCCTTTCACCCTTAACCCATGTCCTCTGGTTGTTTTCTCCCCAGCCTCAGCGGAAAAAGCCTGCTTGCATTCACTCTATCTATACCCACCAAAATCTTATACACCTCTATCAAATCTCCCCTCAATCTTCTACGCTCCAGGGAATAAAGTCCCAACCTATTCAATCTCTCTCTATAACTCAGCTTCTCAAGTCCCGGCAACATCCTTGTGAACCTTCTCTGCACTCTTTCAACCTTATTTACATCCTTCCTGTAACTAGGTGACCAAAACTGTACACAATACTCCAAATTCGGCCTCACCAATGCCTTATATAACCTTACCATAACACTCCAACTTTTATACTCGATACTCCGATTTATAAAGGCCAATGTACCAAAGGCACTCTTTACGACCCTACCCACTTGTGACGTCACTTTTAGGGAATTCTGTACCTGTATTCCCAGATCCCTCTGTTCAACTGCACTCTTCAGAGTCCCGCCATTTACCCTGTACGTTCTACTTTGGCTTGTCTTCCAATGTGCAATATCTCACACTTGTCTGCGTTAAATTCCATTTGCCATTTTTCAGCCCATTTTTCTAGTTGGTCCAAATCCCTCCGCAGGCTTTGAAAACCTTCCTCACTGTCCACTACACCTCCAATCTTTGTATCATCAGCAAATTTGCTGATCCAATTTACCACATTATCATCCAGATCATTCATATAGATGACAAACAACAATGGACCCAACACCGATCCCCGCGGCACACCACTAGTCACAGGCCTCCACTCAGAGAAGCAGTCCTCCACAACCACTCTCTGGCTTCTTCAATTGAGCCAGTGTCTAATCCAATTTACTACCTCCCCATGTATACCTAGCGACTGAACCTTCCTAACGAACCTCCGATGCGGGACCTTGTCAAAGGCCTTGCTGAAATCCAGGTAGACAACATCCACCGCCTTCCCTTCATCCACTTTCCTGGTAACCTCCTCGAAAAACTCTAATAGATTGGTCAAACATGACCTACCACGCACAAAGCCATGTTGACTCTCCCTAATAAGTCCCTGTCTATCCAAATATTTGTAGATCCTATCCCTTATCACACCTTCCAATAACCTGCCCACCACCGATGTCAAACTTCCTGGCCTATAATTTCCAGGATTCCTTTTGGAACCTTTTCTAAACAACGGAACAACATGAGCCACCCTCCAATCATCCGGCACCTCCCCCGTGAATACTGACATTTTAAATATGTCTGCCAGGACCCCTGCAAGTTCAACATTAGCTTCCCTCAAGGTCCGTGGGAATGCCCTGTCTGGTCCTGGGGATTTATCCACTCTGATTTGCCTCAAGACAGCGAGCACCTCTTCCCCTTTAATCTGGAAAGGTTCCATGACCTCCCTACCTGTTTGCCGTATTTCCGTAGACTCCATGCCCGTTTCTTCCGTAAATACGGATGCAAAAGAAAATCATTTAGTCTCTCTCCACTTGTCTGCATGATGCAGGAATCCACCAAAGGCACTTTAGACAGCATCTTCCAAACCCATGACCGCTTCCACCCGGCAGCTCCCGCCACCACCACCCCGCCCCACCCCCCACCCCCCTCCCACCGCCCCCCCACCCCCCCCCCCCCACGCCCTCCCCCCCCCCCTCCAAAGCCACACAGCCAACACCACCCTCAAGTCCCTCAGCATTCTGATTTGGAAATATATCGCCGTTCCTTCACTGTCATTGGGACAAATCCGTGGAATTCCCTCCCTAACAGCACTGTAAGTGTACCTGTACAAATGGATGCAACGTTTCAAGAATGCAGCTCACCACTACTTTCTCAAGGGTAAATACTGATGGGCAGCGCATGCTGATCTAGCCAGCGACACCCACACGAACAAAAAGAAACATCAAGGCAGCTCACTGAACCGATAATCATGGGGCCAGCTGACGAGGTGAATGGAGATAAAATGAACGTCAAGTTACATAGCCAACCCTGTTGATCATATCTTTATTTTCGAGCGATTGTGTTGTGTTGATATATTTCTCACAGTTTGTGCTCAGATTCTCAAACGAAACCCCATGTGAACCAATCCCAAAGTCAGCAATGCAAAGAAAGAAACAAAATCTGCAGCTCATGAAATCTGATAAAATCTTCGTGGGAGAGAGCGGCACAGTGGTTAGTTCTGCTGGCTCACAATACCAGGGACCTGGTTTCGATTCTGGGGTTAGTCACTGTCTATGTGGATGGAGATATACAGCTTCTTCAAGCTGCAGCAGTAGCTCACCTATAGCTCTAGTGACCTAATGCGTAAGGCACTGGCTTCCTAAACCAAGTGAGCGTGTGTTCGCGTCCCTTCTGGGATGCGGCTTATTTTAACACTTAGGTGTCCAACATTGGCAAATGCATTTCTTGCCAACTTATCCTGGCTATTTCTGGGCAGATATGTTTTGGGTGGCACATTGGTTAGCACTGCTGCGTCAAAACGCCAGAGTCCGAGGTCAAATCTGGCATCGGGTCACTGTGTGTGTGGAGTTTGCACATTCTCCCCGTATCTGCATGGGTTTCCTCCGGGTGTTCCGCTTTCCTCCCATTGTTCAAAGATGTGCGGCTAATGTTGATTGGCCGTGTTAAATTGGCCCTCGTGTCAGGGGGAGTAGCAGGGTGAATGCATGGAGTTACAGGAGTGGGGCCTGGATGGGATTGTTGTCCGTACAGACTTGATGGGCCGAATTGGCCTCGTTCTGTACTGCAGGGATTCTATGATTCTAATGGAACCTTATAACATTCTGACCGGATGAAACAGGGTAGATTCAGAAAGAATGTTCTCGTTAGTGGGGAGTCCAGGGCTGGGGATTATAGTTTGAGGATAACGGCTGAGATGATGAGACTTCCTTCAGCCAGAGGGTGGTGAATTTGCAGAGTTCACTCCCACAGAAAGTAGTTGAGGCCAAACACTATGATTTCAAGAGAAGTTTAATATAGCTCTTGGGGCTAAATGGTGGATCAGGGTATTGAATTTGATTATCAGGCATGACAACAATGAATGGGAGATGATGTTCCAATGACCTACTCCTGGTTTCGATGTTTTGATGTAACAGGGATAAGAAGAAACAGTAGGGCTAGTCTCGGATTTCAACTCGGGATCTCGGTGGTTAAGGCATACCAAAATGCGATTCATACCCCTACACCAAGGAGCCTATAAGCAGCCACTGATTGAAAGAAAAGATGCTCTCTTGGTCAGTCAAAACCGATCAGATAACTGCAGCGAAGGCGGAAGATGCTGCAGAAACTTAGGAATTCAGGCAGAATTTGTGGACAGGGAAACAACGCTCATCTTTTCCGTCCATGGCCTTTCATTACAACAGGAAAAGGTGAAAAATGTGGGAATTTGAAACGACTGAAACTCAGGAGGGAGGAAATTTAACAACAGGAATAGGCTGGAAGTCAGGAGAAATGAAACGATTTGATTTGGTTTTACTTATTATTGTCACATGTATTAGTATACAGTGAAAAGCATTTTTTCTTGCGCGCTATACAGACAACGTGTACTGTTCATAGAGAAGGAAACGGGACAGTGCAGAATGTGGTATTACAGTCACTGTCAGGGTCTAGAGAAAGATCAACTTAATGCAAGGTAATGTCCATTCAAAAGTATGATGGCTGCAGGGAAGAAGCTGTTCTTCAGTCGGCTAGCACGTGACCTCAGACTTCTGTATCTTTCTCTCGAAGGAGGAAGATGGAAGAGAGAATGTCCGGGGTGCGTGGGGTCCTTAACTATGCTGGCTGCTTTGCCGAGGCAGCAGGAAGCGTAGACAGAATCACTGGATGGGAGGCTGGTTTGAGTGATGGATTGGGCTACATTCACGACCCTTTGTAGTTTATTGCGGTCTTGGGCAGAGCAGGAGCCATACCAAGCTGTGATACAACTAGAAATAATGTTTTCTATGGTGCACCTGCAAACCTTGCTGACAGTCGTTGCTGACATGCCAAATTTCCTAAGTCTTCTAAGAAAGTAGAGGCGTTGATGGGCTTTCTTCACTATAGTGACGGCATGGGAGGCCAGGACAGGTTGTTGGTGCTCTGGAGACCTAAAAACCTGAAGCTCTCGACCCTTTCCACTTCGTTCCCTTTGATGGAGACAGGGGCATGTTCTCCTCTACGCTTTCTGAAGTCAATGACAATCTCCGTTTTATTGACATTGAGGGAGAGATGACAGAAATGAGAAATGAGAAAATACTTTGCGGATCACGGCCTCAGGGTGAAGTACGCACTAAATCAGAAAATGAGTACACCACAGAATGAGGCCATGCGAAGGAATGGCAATATAATTCCAAGTCAGGATGGTGAGTGACTTGGAGGAGAACTTGCAGGTGGTGATGTTCCCATGTGTCTACTACCCTTTTCCTTCTGGATGGAAGTGGTCATGGATTTCGAAGGTGCTGTCTAAGGATCTTTGGTGAATTTCTACTGTGTGTCTTTTAGATGCACATCGCTGCTACTGAGCATCGGCTGTGGTGGGATTGAATGCTTGTGGATGTGGTGCCAGTCAAGCGGGCTGCTTTGTCCTGGATAATGTCAATCTTCTTGTGTGTTGTTGGAGCTGCACCCATCCAGGCGAGGTGGGAATATTCCATCACGCTCCTGACCTGTGCCTTGTAGATGGTGGACAGACTCTGGGGAGTCAGGAGGTGAGTTATTCGCCGCAGTATTCCTGGCCTCTGACCTGCTCTTGTAGCCATTGTGTTTATGTGCCGAGTCCAATTGAGTATCTGGTCAATGGTAACCGTATGGATGTTAACCTTGGGGGATTCAGTGATGGAAAAACTATTGACTGTCAAGAGGTGGTGGTTAGATTTTCTCTTATTGGTGATGGACATTGTCTGGCATTTGTGTGGCGCGAATGTTACTTGCCACTTGTCAGCCCAAAGTCTAATATAATGCAGCACACTGCGGTCTTTCAAAATCTGAAATAAAAACAGAAAATACTGGGTTATGTCAGTATTTCTGGAAGTACCTGTGGAGCGAGAATCAGAACTAACGCTTCCCGTCCAGCTGTCACGTGGCAGGCGCAGACATGATGGGTGTCCGCGCCTGCCATGTGGGTGTCCCAGTGGGCTCTATCCGTGCTGTAAAATTCTGTGCCTTTATTACTCTTTTTCGGAGCCAGTCAGCAGAAAGCCATCCCGCCGTTTGCACCTGAAATAAATCAAAATATCTCCTTTCGAACACAATATTTCGGTCAAAACGGGGCTCGTCCGGGATTTGAACCCGGGACCTCTCGCATGCTAATGGGGCGAGGTACCCTAAGCGAGAATCATACCCCTAGACCAACGAGCCTGCACGTTAGTAGCTAGCAAAATAAAAATTGTTTAACTTTCTACAAAGCAGTTCTGACACCTCGAGTGAAAGCCGAAATTGATTAAATAACTTACCGCATCAGCATTTGTGGACTTTAAGTTCCAGCAAAATATCCGTCCAATATTGTTACTTCGACTGTTTGCAACTGGGGGTTTTTGTTTATAAAGTACACATGTTACAGTCAATAATTTTAACCAGCAACTTCAACATGTGACAACTCTGAGTCTGCCTTTGAAACTTGATCACTTTTGAAAGGTGTGGTCTGTCTGATGACATGGTTCACCTGGGAGATCTGTGGGTTTGTGTGAAAGGATCGGGGAGCGATTGGACTTGATGTGATAGTAATATGAGTAAAAACATGTCAAACTTCCCAACAGTGACAATCAGTAACCTCAGTGAGGGAAAACAATTAGACGGGACTGTATTGTCAGGTTCACTATGAGTAAATTTTCGCTGATTTTTAACCCCATGTGTTGTCCTGACAATGAATCATTGATTATCGACCTGTGCCAGATTTTGTATGAGGCCCGCGGGAGCCTCATTCACTGTGGCTCTCAGTGCACAGTAATTCTCGGTGTTGTCTGTCACCTTCAAATCTTTCATGGGCAAGTGAAAAGTGCTTTGTTTCAGGTTGAGATTCCCGCTGCAATGTAAAAAACCTTGAGACCCGTACATTCGCGGCTCTGAGCAGTCAATGAGGAGCTCGGTGTGTATACTGGCGATACCAGAACAGTAATGTTGTACAGTTAAACTCTGTCCCGAGTAACTGCAGGGTATTGCTGAATCTTCACCCTCTGCTGCTTCAACACCTGGTCCTGACTGGGACACTGAGTCACCGTTACTCATGTCTGAAAATAGATAACAGACACGCAGTGGGTTAGAAGGAGTAACAACAATGGAATAATCCCCTCCAGATGGAAATGGGGAATGAATGTGGTGACTGGCAGATTTCACGCAGAAGTTCAAAATGACAGACCTGTAATCAGGACAATAACCAGAGTGAGACAGAGTTTCACCCCCATGGTTCGAGTCTGAACAGCAGAAACAGAGAGACTGATCACTGTCTGAATCTGATCTGCAATTGGAGATGTTGAAACAGTCAGGGGGATGTTATGAGGTCCAAAGTGACTCCATCTCTCCGCCCATCTTTACATCTTCAAACAGACGCTTCCTTTAGAAAGGGATTGTGATCTTTCATAAGTGATCAGAGAGTACTCTCCCGTGGACAGCACAGCCGCATATTGGAAACAGGGACACACGCGGCAACCTGAAAAGACTGACACTTATAGAGAACATTGAATCATAGAACCCCTACAGTACAGAAGGAGGCCATTCGGCCCAGCGAATCTGTACCGACCACAATTCCACCGAGGCCCTATTCCCGTAACCGCACACATAATCTCCCTGACACTAGGGGTCAATTTATCATGGCCAATCCACCTAATCCGCACATCTTTGGTCTGTTGGAGGAAACCACAGCACCCGAGGAAACCCAGCAGACATGCGGAGAACAGATAGACACACGGTCACGTGGAAAGACCAACACGAATAAGGATATATAACCATATAGATATATGCCCAGACAGTGACATCAATTCTAACGTCCCTCGTTATAAATCCAGAATTATTCTGCAGATTTCTGACACCTATTAGTTTGCGTTGCTAACCATGATAATGCATGAATACTTCCACCTCCGTGTTCACTGGAAGTCTCGGATACTGCACAGAATCAACACAGAGACCAGTAAACTAAGTGATAGATTCCCAAACCGATCGACTCAAACATAGTCATAGAGTCAAAGAACAAAGAACAATACAGCACAGGAACAGGCCCTTCGGCCCTCCAAGCCCGCGCCGCTCCCTGGTCCCAACTAGACCATTCTTTTGTATCCCTCCATTCCCACTCCGTTCATGTGGCTATCTAGATAAGTCTTAAACGTTCCCACCGCCTCCACCACCTTGCCCGGCAGCGCATTCCAGGCCCCCACCACCCTCTGTGTAAAATACCTCCTTCTGATATCCGTATTAAACCTCCCCCCCCCCCCCCCCACCCCTCATCTTGAACCTATGACCCCTCATGAACGTCACCACCGACCTGGGAAAAAGCTTCTCACCGTTCACTCTATCTATGCCTTTCATAATTTTATACACCTCTCTTAGGTCACCCCTCATCCTCCGTCTTTCCAGTGAGAACAACCCCAGTTTACCCAATCTCTCCTCATAACTAAGCCCTTCCATACCAGGCAACATCCTGGTAAACCTCCTCTGCACTCTCTCTAAAATCTCTGGAGGTTTTCAGCATGGAAACAGGCCCTTCGGCCCAACTTGTCCATGCCGCCCGTTTTTGTTTAAACCCCTCAGCTAATCTCAATTGCCCGCATTTGGCCCATATCCCTCTATACCCATCGTACCCATATACTATCTAAATGCTTTTTAAAAGATAAACTTGTAACGGCTTCTACTAATACCTCTGGCAGCTTGTTCCACGAGACACACGGACAATCACTAAGAAAGATAACCAAGCAGATTGGCACAGCCATTGACACACAAAAGAGACATGAACTCATTGGCAACGTAAAAAGCGTGCTAGCTCCAGAGTAAACTTCCTGAACTGGAATTCCCTGGTGTGGTGTAAGTGCGGCAATATCGTGTTAGATACTCATTACGATGGAACACAACATTTTAACAACAGGAGCAGCCAGAAATCTATTTCTCATCAATGGTGATCATTGATTGACAAATCGACGTGGACCCTTTTGCAGAATAAGCAATAATGGATATATTTATTTTTACGCCAAACATATTCTGGATGTGTCCGTGTGCAAAACATATTTACTCGTGTCACAACCAGGCTTACATTAATACTGCAATTAATAATTCAAGTTACTGTGAAAATCCTCTCGTCGCCACATTCCGCCGCCTATTCGTGTACACTAAGGAGGAATTTCAATTGAACCCGGGTCCCTAGCGTTGTGAAACAGCAGTGCTAACCACTGTGCCACTGTGTTGGCCTATGTGAAGTCCGTGTGAATAAGACAGATTCTCCATCCATTCTCGAGGTTTTCGGATTGGATGTTCAGGACACAGGAGGACAGCACAAGAAGACTGCTTCAGGTGTAGGTGATTTATTCTCGTCTGTTATATTCCACACTCTGTGGAAGGTTGTGGAGTAAATGTAGTTATATTAGGTATAATTCAGAAATAATGAGGAGATGCTTCATCAGATTTAAATTCGTTTTGTAAAATCGATATAAAATCAATTGCAAAAATAAATATATGTTTACGTTGAAAACTATATCAGGAAGCTAAATCCAATACTTGCTGCCATTGGGTAAGGGAAAGGTTGTTATAGCAAATTGTCCATGGATTCCGCAGAAACTCCTTCTTCAAATTGGGATTTTTCAATGACTTAAAAGGGAGAAACATCAACTTCATGGAATGAGAGGAGGAAATTGAAATTGGAACAAAGAACAGTTCAGGACAGGAACAGGCCCATCGGCCCATCAATCCCGCAACGACATCTTAATTATTTAGCTCCTCATAAAATAATTCGCAAATATCTGATGGATTGATGAGCCTCTCATCGATCTGTGACATTGTTAACCATTTTCAATCATTCTTAGATTAATGTGTCTCCAGCATTCCCAACGAATATTGCAACATATCAACTCAGCCCCATTGGGCTACGGAGCAGCCAACAGTTTCTGTGGTGTCGTGCTGGTTGCATTTGCTTCACGCACGCAAGGGCCCACGTTCGAAATCGAGCAGAAGCATTAATGAAATTTGTTCATTAAGGTTGAGGGAAGTCTGTATAATTTCAGATTGTAGCTGAACATTATCCGAAACTCGATGTTACAGCCATGTTATATTTGCGCTCACCTCTGCCTCAAAAGCTTTCAGCAAAATCAGAAACCTTGTATTTTCATGACGCAATGAGAGGAAATGTTCCTATTTTAAAACCGTGCACATATTAGCAATATTTTCAGTCCACGCCAGAATTTAATAGGTTTATAGATGCAGACTAACATACTTCATCATCAACTGAAACATGTCTAATAGTATTGGGCGCTCAAAAATACAGATACAAGTGATACTGTAACTGAAGTAGAGAAAATGGAGAACATTTCCCCGAAGCATCTTTTTAAAATTTTTCTTCATACTAACGAAATAGGGAAAACCTCTCAGACAGAAGAGGAAATCAAGAAACAAAGCGGACCTTCTGGATCTCCTATAGATGAACGAGATTTAGGCGCCAGAATGTTTCTCACACAGAATAAAGAGGGATCAAGTATAACTGACAGATCATTCTTGAATCTCTTCCCTTTAAATATATTTGATTTGGTTTAAAAGCTGATCATGGTCAAACTTACTTAAAAAAGCACCATTCGATGTGTATTACCCGTGACTCGATTTATTTTGTTGGTCAGTAATGTTTGCAATTCAATGTTGTATATTTCAGACATATTCAATTCGCAATGTGTTAAATAACTGGATTGATAGTAAATGTTGATTACCGAACAAATACTGGATATAACTGGTTGAAGTTAATCGATGGTATATGAGAATGACGCATTCACGATTGAGCAGAAATCATTGTTCCCTTAGACATTTGTCCGATGAATGCTTTTAAATTTTGAAATTCGAGACAAGTTGAGACATCACGTTGAAAGTAACGGTTGCCTTCTTGCACTGAGGTACATGGCCTCTCAGCCTAACCATTCGAACCTGCAGCAATAGAGCGGAGTTGAACAATGCAGTCAGACCAATTGCATATTCCAGAGATATTGTTCCAGAGATATTAAATTCAGAATTTGGACGTATATATTAAATAACTGTATTGATATTAAAAATTGAATGATGATCCAAGGTGGATTGGGCATGCTAAATTGCCCCTCGGTTAGATTGATTAGCCATGGGAAAAGAGTAGCGTTGTGGGGACAGCAGGGGAAATGGCCTGGTTATGATACTCTGGCGTCGCTGCTGATTCGTTGGGCCGATTGGCCGTTTCTGCACTGAATCTATGATTCTATGAAACAGATACTGAGTACAATTGGTTGAAATTATTCGCAGGAAGCTAAGAATAACGCATTAATAATTGAGCAGAAATCAGTGCTTCCTTAGATATTTGCCGGACGAACTATTTTTAATTTTGAAGAACAAGATAAGTTGAGATATCAGGTTGAAAGTAAGGGCTGTGCTCTTGTATTAAGTGACATGGGCCCTCAATCATACCATTCAAACCTGCAGCAACAAAGTGGAGTTAAACATTGCAGTCAGGGCCATTGAGGCCCCAATGCTAGCTGCAGTGGAGTGGTTATCCCGTTCTCCTAAAACACGAAAAGTCCCCGGTCCGAAACGGGGAAACAGCATTCGTTAAGCTTGCTCATGTAAGATGAGGGAAATCCTGTATGATTTCAGTTCGTTGCTGAACATTATCCGAATCTCGTTATTACAGCAATATTATCTTTCCTCTGACCTCAACCTCAAATGCTTTCTGCGAATAAGAAATGCTGATTTTTTTTGACGCAATGGCAGGAAAGAAACGTCTCTACTTTGACAACCTGCACATAGTATCATCTTGTTCAGTGGACAACAGAATTTAATGGGTTCATAGGTGCAAACTAAAATAGCGAATCACCATCTGAAACATGTCTAATGGGAGTGTGTGCTCAAAAAGACAGACACAAGTAATACTCTAAGTGAACTAGAACGACGGAGGTTGAGGGGCGACCTGATAGAAGTCTAGGGGAACTAGGGGAACTAGGGGAAATGGTGCAAATTTCCCAGAAGAATCTTTTTTTAAAAATCTTGCTTTATCACATGGAAATCGGAAAAAAAACACTCAGACAGATGAGGAAATGGAGACTCAGTGCGGATCAACTAATCTTTCCTATAGATGGCTGGAATTTATGCGCCTGAGTGTTTCACACTTATAATAAAAAAGACTCAAGTATACCTAACAGATAATTCTTCAATCTCTTCCATTTAATTATAGTTGACTTTGTTTAAAAGCTGATGATGGCCAATCTCAAACAAACACCATGGGATCTGTATTACCCGGTGACTCGACTCTTTTCGTTGGCCAGTTACGTTTGCAATTCAGTGATATTCAAGTTCAGAGATATTCAGACATATGTGTTAAATCATGCATTGACACTAAATATTGAAACAAATACTGAGTACAATTGTACAATGAGCTTTGACAAAGTGTCATCTGGACTCGAAACGTCAGCTCCTTTCTCTCCTTACATATGCTGCCAGACCATGTGAGATTTTCCAGCATTTTCTCCTCTGCTTTCAGAATCCATCATCCCCAGTAATTTGCTTTTATTAATGAGCACAAGTGGTTGAGATTATTCGAAGGAAGATGAATATGATGCATTAGTGAATGAGCAGAAATCATTGATCCCTTAGATATTTGCCAGGCGATCGCTTTCAAATTTTGAAGTTCAAGATAAGTTGAGCAATCACATTGAAAGTAACGGTTATCTTCCTGAAACAAGTGACATGGGCTCTCAGTCTAATCATTTGAAACTGCAGCAATACAGCGCAGTTGAACATTGCAGAGAGGCGAAAGGTTCCAGGTTCAAAACCTGGCAGAAACATTTATTGAGCTTCCTAATTTAGATTGAGGAAAATCTGTATGATTTCAGTACAAAGAACAAAGAACATTACAGCACAGGAACAGGCCCTTCGGCCCTCCATGTCTGTACCGACCATGCTGCCCGAATTAACCAAAACCCCCGACCTTTCCGGGGACCATATCCCTCTATTCCCATTCCTATTCATGTACTTGTCAAGGCGCCCCTTAAAAGTCACTACCGTATTCGCTTGCACTACCTCCCCTGGCAACAAGTCCCAGGCACCCACTAATCCCTGTTTAAAAAGTCTGCCTTGTACATCTCCTTTAAACCTTGCCCCTCGCATTGTAAACCTATGTCCCCCAGTAATTGACTCTTCCACCCGAGGAAAAAGCTTCTGACTATCCACTCTGTCCATGCCTCTCATAATCTTGTAGACTTCTATCAGGGCGCCCCTCAACCTTCGTCGCTCTCGTGAGAACAAACCAAGTTTCTGCAATCTCACTTCGTAGCTAATCCTCTCCATACCACGCAACATCCTGGCAAATCTTTTATGTACCCTCTCCAAAGCTCCACATCCTTCTGGTTGTGTGGTAACCAGAATTCAACACGATATTCCAAGTGCGGCCCAAATAAGGTTCTATAAAGCTGCAACATGACTTGCCAATTTTTAAACTCAATGCCCCGGCCGATGAAGGCAACCATGCCGTATGCCTTCTTGACTACCTTCTCCACCTGCATTGCCACTTTCAGTGACCTGTGTACTTGTACACCCAGATCCCTTTGTCTATCAATACTCTTAAGGGTGCTGCCATTTACTGTATATTTCCTATCTGTATTAGACTTTCGTTGCTGAACGTTATCCGAATCTTGATATTGCAGCCATATGATCTTTGCTCTGACCTCGGCCTCAAATGCTTTCTGTAAAATAAGAATGTTGATAGCTTTGTGACGAAATGACAGGAAAGAAACATTTCGATTGCGACACTGTGCACATATTCGCATCACGTTCAATCAACAACAGAATTTAATGAGTTTGTGGGTGCAGATGAACGCAGCTATTCACCATCTGGAACTGTTCGAATTGTAGTATGTGCTCGAGGGGACTAACACAAGTGAACTATCGGAAATGGCGCACATTTCCCAGAAGAATCTTTTTCTTTAATCGTTCTTCAAAACAAAGAAATAGGAAAAAAAAAACACTCAGATAGATGAGGAAATCGAGATTTAGTGCGGATCTACTGGACTTTCATTTAAATGGCTGGAATTTATGCGCCTGAATATTTCACGCCCATAATAAAAAAGACACAAGTGTCAATAGCAGATAATTCTTCAATCTCGTCTATTTAAATGTAGTTCACTTTGGTTAAATGTAGTTCGCTATGGTCAATCTCATAATTGTGATCTGTATTCCCCGGTGACTCGATTCCTTTTGATCAGTTATAAAGAACAAAGAACAAAGAACAATACAGCACAGGAACAGGCCCTTCGGCCCTCCAAGCCCGCGCCGCTCCCTGGTCCAAACTAGACCATTCTTTTGTATCCCTCCATTCCCACTCCGTTCATATGGCTGTCTAGATAAGTCTTAAACGTTCCCAGTGTGTCCGCCTCCACCACCTTGCCTGGCAGCGCATTCCAGGCCCCCACCACCCTCTGTGTAAAATATGTCCGTCTGATATCTGCGTTAAACCTCCCTCCCTTCACCTTGAACCTATGACCCCTCGTGAACGTCAACACCGACCTGGGGAAAAGCTTCCCACCGTTCACCCTATCTATGCCTTTCATAATTTTATACACCTCTATTAAGTCTCCCCTCATCCTCCGTCTTTCCAGGGAGAACAACCCCAGTTTAGCCAATCTCTCCTCATAACTAAGCCCCTCCATACCAGGTAACATCCTGGTAAACCTCCTCTGTACTCTCTCCAAAGCCTCCACGTCCTTCTGGTAGTGTGGCGACCAGAACTGGACGCAGTATTCCAGATGCGGCTGAACCAACGTTCTATACATCTGCAACATCAGACCCCAACTTTTATACTCTATGCCCCGCCCTATAAAGGCAAGCATGCCATATGCCTTCTTCACCGCCTTCTCCACCTGTGACGTCACCTTCAAGGATCTGTGGACTTGCACACCCATGTCCCTCTGCGTATCTACACCCTTTATGGTTCTGCCATTTATCATATAGCTCCTCCCGACATTATTTCTACCAAAATGCATCACTTCGCATTCATCAGGATCGAACTCCATCTGCCATTTCTTTGCCCAAATTTCCAGCCTATCTATATCCTTCTGTAGCTTCTGACAATGCTCCTCACTATCTGCAAGTCCTGCCAATTTTGTGTCGTCCGCAAACTTACTGATCACCCCAGTTACACCTTCTTCCAGATCATTTATATAAATCACAAACAGCAGAGGTCCCAATACAGAGCCCTGCGGAACACCACTAGTCACAGGCCTCCAGCCGGAGAAAGACCCTTCCACTACCACTCTCTGTCTTCTGTGACCAAGCCAGTTCTCCACCCATCTAGCCACCTCCCCCTTTATCCCATGAGATCCAACCTTTTTCACCAGCCTACCATGAGGGACTTTGTCAAACGCTTTACTAAAGTCCATATAGACGACATCCATGGCCCTTCCTTCGTCAACCATTTTGGTCACTTCTTCAAAAAACTCCACCAGGTTAGGGAGGCATGACCTCCCTCTCACAAAACCATGCTGACTATCGTTAATGAGTTTATTCCTTTCTAAATGCGCATACATCCTATCTCTAAGAATCTTCTCCAACAACTTCCCCACCACGGACGTCAAGCTCACCGGCCTATAATTACCCGGGTTATCTGTCCTACCCTTCTTAAATAACGGAACCACATTAGCTATCCTCCAATCCTCTGGGACCTCACCTGCGTCCAGTGACGAGACAAAAATTTGCGTCAGAGGCCCAGCGATTTCATCTCTCGTCTCCCTGAGCAGCCTTGGATAGATTCCATCAGGCCCTGGGGATTTGTCAGTCTTTAAATTCTCTAACAAACCTAACACTTCCTCCTTTGTAATGGAGATTTTCTCCAACGGTTCAACACTCCCCTCCGAGACACTCCCAGTCAACACATCCCTCTCCTTTGTGAATACCGACGCAAAGTATTCATTTAGGATCTCCCCTACTTCTTTGGGCTCCAAGTATAATTCCCCACTTTTGTCCCTGAGAGGTCCGATTTTTTCCCTGACAACCCTTTTGTTCCTAACGTATGAATAAAATGCCTTGGGATTCTCCTTAATCCTGTCTGCCAAGAACATTTCGTGACCCCTTTTTGCTCTTCTAATTCCCCGTTTGAGTTCTTTCCTACTTTCTTTGTACTCCTCCAGAGCTCCCTCCGTTTTTAGCTGCCTGGACCTACCATACGCCTCTCTTTTCTTTTTGACCAGTCCCTCAATTTCCCTGGTTATCCACGGTTCTCGAATCCTACCCTTCCTATTCTTCTTTTTAACAGGCACATGCCTGTCCTGTAGCCCTAACAACTGTTCCTTAAAAGACTCCCACATGCCAGATGTGGATTTACCCTCAAACAGCCTCTCCCAATCAAGAGCTGCCAATTTCTGCCTAATCCCACTAAAGTTAGCCTTCCCCCAATCCAACACCTTACCCTTGGGACACCACTCATCCTTTTCCATCACTATCCTAAAGCTAACAGAATTGTGGTCACTATTTGCCACATGTTCCCCTACCGAAACTTTGAAGACCTGACCGGGCTCATTCCCCAGTACGAGGTCTAGTATAGCCCCCTCTCTAGTCGGGCTATCTACATATTGTTCCAAAGAACCCTCCTGTACGCATTTTACAAATTCCTCCTCATTCAGAGTCCCTGATCTCAGCGATTTCCAGTCTATACCAGGGAAATTGAAGTCTCCCACTACAACAACCCTATTTTTCCTGCAGCTATCCAGTATTTCCTGACATATCCGTTCTTCCACTTCCCTTGGGCTGTTGGCGGGGGGGGGGGGGGGGGGGGGGTTGCTGTAGTACACCCCCAACATAGTGACTGCGCCCTTCCTGTTTCTAAGCTCCACCCAGAGTGACTCGTTACACGACCCCTCTGAATTGTCCTCCCTCTGCACCGCTGTAATATGCTCTCCAACTAATACTGCTACTCCCCCACCTCTTTTGGTCCCTCCTCTGTCTCGCCTAAAACACTTGTACCCCGGAATATTCAGCTGCCAGTCCTGTACCTCTTTCAACCAAGTCTCTGTCACCGCAACCACATCCAAATTCATCGTGAGCATTAAGGCCCTAAGTTCATCTGTCTTACCTGCTACGCTCCTTGCATTTAAGTATAAGCACTCCAGACCTCCAGGCCCAGTGAGGTCATCCTCCCCCAGAGGGAGGAGCAATTCTATGATATTGAATTTCAGAGGTATACAATTCATAATGAAGACATATGTGTTAAATAATGCATTCAGACTAAATACTGAAACAAATACTGAGTACAATTGTACAATGAACTTTGTTAAAGTGTCACCTGGATTCGAACATCAGCTCATTTCTCTCCTTACAGGTGCTGTCAGACGTTTTGAGATTTACCAGCATTTTCTCGTTTGGTTTCCGATTCCAGTATCCGCAGGAATTTGCTTTTATCGCTGAGTAAAATTGGTTGAGATTAGTCGAAGGAAGATGAGAATGATGCATTAATGAATGGCCAGAAATCATTGTTCCCTTAGATATTTGCCAGAAGAACGCTTTTAACTTTTGAAGTTCAAGATAATTTGAGCAATCAGATTGAAAGCAACGGTTATCTTCCTGAATTAAGTGACATGGGCTCTCAGTCTAACCATTGGAACCTGCAGCAGTTGAACATTGCGGACAGGCCGATTTGCTGCAGCTTGAGTCCAGCTGTTTCTGTAGTGTAGTGGTTATTATGTTCGTCTGACACGCGGAAGGATCCTGGTTCCAAACGAAGCAGAAACATTCATTAAGATTTCTCATGTCGGGTGAAGGAAAATTGCATGATTTCAGTTCGTTCCTCAACATTATCTGAACCTCGATATTACAGGCATATTATCGTTGCTCTGACATCGGCCTCCAATGTTTTCTGTAAAATAAGAAATGCTGATTTTTTTTTGATGCACTGACAGGAAAGAAACGTTTCGATTTTGACATCGAGCACATATTCGCATCTCGTTCAGTCTCCAACAGAATTTAATGGGTTTATAGGTGCAGACTGACATGGCTAATCGCCGTCTGAAACATATCTAATAGTAGTTTGTGCTCCAGAAGACTGACACAAGTGATATTGTAAGTGATCTATCGGAAATGGCGCTCATTTCCCAGAAGATTCCATTTTAAAATCGTTGTTCACAACAAAGAAATAGAAAAAAAGACACTCAGACAGATGAAGGAATCGGGACTCAGTGCAGATCTTCTGGACTTTCCTATAAATGGCCGGAATTTATGCGCCTGACTATTTCACGCCCATAATAAAAAAGGCTCAAGTGTCACGAACATTTAATTTTTGAATCACTTCCATTTAAAACGTAGTTGAATTTGTTTAAAAGCTGGCGATTGTCAATCTCAAAATTGCGATCTGTATTACCCGGTGATTACCCGGTGATTCGCTTCGTTCTGTTGGTCAGTTATGTTTGCAATTCAGTGATATTCAATTCCAGAAATATTCAATTCATAATGAAGACATATGTGTTAAATAATGCATTGATACTAAATAGTGAATAATAAAAAAAATACTGAGTACAATTGCTCAATGAGCTTTCACAAAATGTCATCTGGACTCGAAAGGTCAGCCCTTTTCTCTCCTAACAGGAGCTGTCAGACATTGCGAGATTTTCCAGCATTTTCTCTTTTGGTTTCCGATTCCAGAATCCGCAGTAATTTACTTTTATTACTGATTACAATTTGTTGAGATTATTCGAAGGAAGATGAGAATGCTGCATTAATGAATGGGCAGAAATCAATGCTCACTTAGATATTTGCCAAACGAAAGCTTTTAAATTTTGATGTTCAAGATAAGTTGAGAAATCAGGTTGAAAATACCGGTTTTCTTCCTGAATTAAGTGACATGGGCTCTCAGTCTAACCATTGGAACCTGCAGCAGCGCAGCGCAGTTGGACATTGCAGACAGGCCGATTAGCTAAAATATGCTGTCAGCTGTTCGTGTAATGTCATGGTTACCACGTTCGCCTCACACGTAAAAGATTCCCGGATCAAAACCCGGCACTTTAGAAGCACTTTTGGACCATTCTTATGAAGGGAGTGCGATGCCTGCATGGTTTAACTTCCTAGAATCATGCAGAGAAGAGGGAGGCCATTCGGCCCATCGAGACTGCACCGAACACAATCCCACCCAGGCCCTATCCCCATAACCCCATGTATTTACCTAGCTCGTCCCCCTGGCACTAAGGGGCAATTTAGCATGGCCTATCCACCTCACCTGCACATCTTTGGACCGTAGGAGGAAACCAGGACCCGGGGAACACGGAGAGAACGTGCAAACGCAACACAGACAGTGACCCAAGCCGTGAATCGAACTCAGGTGTCTGTGAGGCCGCAGTGCTAACCAATGTGCCACTGTGCCGTCCCACTGTGCCACCATCATTGCTCAACATTATGTGAATCTCGATGTTACATCAACTCAAATGCTTTTCGGAAAATCGGACCTTACATTAATTCAATTGCCTTTAGGAAAATCAGAAATGCTGTTATTTAGGATGCAATGGCAGGAAATAAATGTATGTATTGTTTGTACATATATTCGCTACTCGTTCAGTCCGCAACAAAATTTAATGCGTTTACCGGTGCAGACGAACAGACTTAATCACCATCTGAAACATGTCTACCAGTCGTGGTAGACAGACACAAGTGAAACTGTAACGGAACTCGAGGAAATGGCACACATTGCTTCGAAGCTTATTTTTAAAATTGTTCTTCCGAATAAAGAAATAGGAAAAAACACTCAGACAGATGAGGAAATCGAGAATCAGTGCGGAACTGCTGGGCCTCCGGTCGATGAAAGATATTTAAGTGCCAGAATGTTTCACACACCGAATAAAGAAGGATCACGTATAACTAACAGATCATTCTTAAATCTCTTCCCTTGAAAGATATTTGCTTTTGTTTGAAAGCTGACTTTGGTCAATTTCAAAAAAGTACCATGGGATGTGTATTTCCCAGTGACTCGCGCTCTTTTGTTGATTAGCCATGCTTGCAATTCAATGTTGTCTATTTCAGAGATATTCAATTCAGAATGAGGGCATTTGTGTTAAATGAATGTATTGAAGTTAAAGGTTGAATCAAAAGAACCGGGAAGATACAATGTGATGGGATGGGATTTATTTTCTCCGCCTATTTGCATATCGGCAAATAGTCGCTTTCTGCAAAAGGAGGCCATGATTTTCGGTAAGCGATCAGAGAGCGCCCTCCGTGGACAGTACAACAGCATTGGAAACAGACGCAGAACCAAGAGACCAAATATATACACCCAGAGACATATCCAGTACAGCTACAACACTGGACAGGAGGAATCATCCGCTCAACATCCACACTGTTGGCACCCCTTAGCGTTTTAAAGCTTTCACTCAATTTGCCTCTTACTCTTCTGAACCCCCGTGGATACAAACCTGACGTCAACATCCTTTCCCCATCAGATTACCCGCTCAGAGCTGGTGAGGGTTTCGTAAAACACCTATGAACTTTTTCTAATGTATTAACATATTTCTTAAGATAAGGAGACAAGTAGTGTGCACAATATTCGAGATATATCCAATGCCCTCGCCAATGCCCAATTTTCCGATCTATCCTTGTGTCGTCAGCAGATATAACATCCATATCTTCACTGCCTTCATCACTGCAGAAATCATCCCACTTTAATGCTTTTTGACAAATTCAGCCAGAATGCATTTGTTCAGATCAAATCGTTTTTCGTCAACTTGCTTGAGCTTAATGCTGAGCAACAGAGATGGTCTGTGAGGGTAATTCTCTTAATGGGCGTCCAAAGGTCATGTGATATGGTGCTGCATCACAGCTTGTGAGTAAATGTGGAGATCAGAGAATAAAATGGATAGGAGCAACACGGATAGGAAATTGGCTGAGTGCCAGGAAAAAAACTCATAGCTGTTTTTCGGACTGGAACAAAGTTTGTCGTGAAGGTGCCAGGAATAGGTTACATGACTCTTGATATTCCCGGCATAGTAATGGCCGAGAGCTTGGTATGGAGGTCAGACTTTCAAAATCTGTGTATAATGCAAAACATGGAAACATTGCCAACCATCAGAAGACCGAGCAGAACTTCAGAACGAAAAAAAAACTAATTTGTGGAATTGTCGTGCAATTGGGAGATTTAATTGATTGCATGTAAAGTTACATGATTAGTGTTGTTAAGCAGAATGTGAAGAGACAAAGGGAAATGATGAAAACGCTATGAATGTGGCGGTAAGACGCCGAGGGACCTGAGTGAATATGTGTATAAATCATTCATGGTGGAAGACAGTTTGAAAGAGCGGAAAATAAAATAGTTAACATTCTTTGTCTGTTGGGGAAAATAATACAGAAGCAAGGAAGTTATGCTAAATTTGTAAAAAAGCACTGGAAAATAGTCAACTGAAAAATTGCGTCAAATTCTGGGCACCAAACGTAAGGAGAAATGTAAAGTCAATGGTCTGGTTGCAGGGGAAAAAATACGAGATTAGTTCCAGAGATCAGAAACTTCAGTTACGAAAATATATTTGTGAGGTTCGGACTGATATCCTTGAAAGGAAGTTGCTGATGTAATCCCATTGAGGCCTTCAAAATCCTGAGGGGTCTTGACAGAGTAGATAGAGAGGAGTTGTTCAATAGCAGATGGATTTTGTAACAGAGGGCGCGGGTTGAAGTTAATTGGTGAAAGAAGCACGGAGTCAGAACGAAAAACATTTTCGGACAGTGACTGATTCAGACCTGCAATCTGCTGTTTCAGAGTATGGTTCAGGGGGCGCCAATTGATGGTTTCAAAATGGGATTGGATTATTGTCTGGAATTGACAAAATGCTGGACTGTGGGTATAGAGTGTTATTGGATGGATTGCTCCTTTAGAGGACCAGCACATACATGATGCTTCAAAATGGCCTTCTTCTCTCCTGTAAATAGCCTATCAGTGTGGAAAATGAAGTCAGTGGCAAAGTGGTAATATCACTGGGAGAGGATTTCTGAGGGGAGGCAATTTTCTCAAGGTATATGTTCAAATCTAACTGCAATAGAACGTGGGTTTTAAAATGCAATTGCAATTCTGAATTTAAACCTCGTTTCTGTAATTGCGGCCAATACAAGTAATATAGCAGATCCTCTAATGCCCAGCAGAAAAGGAAACCATCCATCATTTCCCAGTTTGGCCCATAGCTGACTCAAGGCCCACACGTGTTTGGCGTTTACATGCCTTCTGTGATGATCTAGGAAACCAATGAATTCAGAGTACTCGCGATTGCCAAATTATGCTGGCCTTGCCAGCTGTGTGTACACCCCATGAAAGAATAAGAAACAGCAACGAAAATCAGCATTTCACAACATCTGCTATATCAAAGGACGTCCAGGAGATGGCAGTGAAACCGTGCTCTTTGGCACGACGCGAAACAGATCGTCTCAGTCATTGCTGCAATAGATGCAGTCTTTATCCATCCGAAACTAGACCTAGTTTATATGACACAAAATCATATTTCTGATTACATGACAATAATTCTCAATTGATTCTATACTCAGCAAAATACCAGTTGTCAGTATACCGTACCAAGTCCCATTTGATATTACATTGCTGGAACCTGCAACGTCGAAAGAAACCTCGACTAGACCTCAGTCACTGCTGCACCAGTCCACCTCCCTGTTTATACCGAATAATATCCTGTCTCTAATTATTGTTCTATTTCATGACTCGCTTATTGCTCTAATGTCCCTGTCAAATCTTTTATCAATCTGAAGCCTTAGTTTGAAATTATTGCATCAGCTTTGTCTCAGTTTATATCATACAATGCCCAGAATCAGATTGAACAGTATTTGAACCGATTGAACAGGTGGAGTTTTATTGCGCTAGCTGCTGTGTCCTTTATTATTGCGCCAAACCATACCACTGTTCATTTTACACATTATCCTCTCTCAGTTATTGCTTTACTCTGCATTGCCTCACTTTTTATTCCACTGGGTCACATCTCTGTTTATATCACACTAGATTATATCCCTTTATTCTAATAGCGTCCATGTGAGATTACATTACACTAGAACCTGTCTCAGTTTAAATTATAGTGCACATTGTCTCTGCTTACATTGGTAGTGGAAGCCGGCACGGTAGTGACTTTTAAGGGGCGTCTAGGAAAGTACATGAATGAGATGGGAATAGAGGGATATGGTCTTCGGAATCGTAGGGGGTTTTAGTTAAGTCGGGCAGCATGGTCGGTGCAGGCTTGGAGGGCCGAAGTGCCTGTTCCTGTGCTGTAATTTTTCTTTGTTCTATACCCGCTCTCAGTAAGCACTGAACTGGACCCAGTCTGCATTCATATTAGTACACGTGCTGTATCAATAATTGGTGCACTCGACTCTGTCTCTGTATTACTCCACAAAACCCGTCCTTCGTTCATAATACAACAGATCGTATTAGATGGATTGGCTGTGCAAAATTGCCCGTTATTGTCCATAGGGTATGTGGATTCGCCATGGTAAATGTGTGGGGCTAACGGGGACAGGGCAGAGGGGAGGGCCTGGGTGGGATGCAACTCGGTGAGCCAGATGGTCTTTTTCTGAACTCTAGGGATTCTATGGTTCTATGTCTAAGAATTATCATATCATACCTTGCTTAGACATTTGAGTGCTAATTTCTTTTAAATATTCTTTTTTCCAATTACCCCCTTTGGAGAAATGATTTATTTTAGCAATTTCCCTTCAGTTTTCCAAGTGATAACCTTCAGTCCATCTCTGCCTTCCATGAGTGTATGAAAACACCAGACAGTTCATGTATTTCAACTGAAGAACATTTAATATGTAACTATTTATTGACAACCATTCTGCTGTGTGCTCTTGCACACAAAACGATTTCAATCTGATTATTTTGCTCCCAGCGTTAACTTATCTGTCTTTAAAAATCTGTTGGAAAATGGATAAATCACATCTCGATGACGAGGAGATTACTGGAAATTGATCTTCTTCGTGTCTCACTAAAGTTCCTGATTTTCGACTCAATTATGTGCTGATTTGTGAAAATGATGGCGGAAGTGACCGTGGATATATAGCCGACAGGAGATAATTACACCTGTAATTCTCAGACTTCTTATTCCTATTAATGCAAAGGATTGAAACATCTGCTGTTCTCCAGAGATGGAGCAATATTTCTGTTTAACCGTTACATTCGCCAATTCCATGGTAACCATCCTAAATATTTTCTACTGTGTATAGGTTGTACAATCTCGGTAACATGACGAATCAGGATCAGGTATATTATGAGGGTGGTCAGACCTTGTGTGAAACAAACAGTAATATTGCCTGGTGAACATGGACAGTAGCTGTTCAAGATGGCAGCTCATCATCACTTTGTCAGGGGCAATTAGGGAAGGGCAACAGATGCCAGTGATGCCCACATCCCATAAATGATTAAAAATTATGCAGTAACAACAGAGACAGAATCTAATCTAATATAGACAGATGTGCTGGCGCAATGATAACATAAACTGGCCGGGAGAGTCATGTAAGCTAATGTATGAGATATATAGAATAAGAGAGACAGAACATGATATAACATTTAAATAAACATTTTGTTCCGTGTGATCATTCTAGAAAAAAGTAAATTGTCCAATAATAACTGGCAGGCGTCACACGTAGCAAAACCAGATATAGGTTCCAATTCACAACTGATTGGGTAACGGTTTCCAAAAATAATCATAGAGAATTAGAATATTATAATTTGAATGGCCGGCCCCGGTGTTTCACTAACAGAGACAGCTAGGCCCGGAGTCAGACTGGGACCTGATATAAGGAAGCATATCTTTTCGAGGGGCTTGCGCAGGTTTCCATGTCATGACGAGTGATGCAGGGATTTGTGTGGCCAACACGGATTGGAAACCGATGACAGCCGCAAGAATGACTGACTCCACCTGACAAAGAGCTGTTATTCCCATGGGGGGGGGGGGGGGGGGGATCAATCATGGTGGACTCCAAAAAATTCTGTTTTCTGAGGTAACAATGGTGAATCTGTTAGAGGAACAGAAAATAACATGCTCCTTCTCATTCTTACAAACAGTTCCACATTTCCAGTCAGAATTGGGACATGTGAAGACGGAAAAGACGAAGTATGAAAATATCATCGGAGGCAAAACGAATAGTGCAATAACTGTTAAGGATTATTGCACTTTTCCGAAACAAGTTCGATCCAATGCTAATTTGTTCAAAGTGATGGCTTGTAAATAGAATTGAATAATTGAATTTCGGCATCGTTCCTCGCAAATGTCCACCACCAACCCTCCCATCCCCCCTCCCCCACCGCGCACACACACGCACGCACATACACACACACACACACACGTGTTGCCAAAAGATAAGATTAGCACAAGACGACAGCTGTATAAATATTGCATCTTATTCAGTCTCAATGAAGGACAGGGGGAGACTCAAAAACGATGCTAGGACAATGATGCATAAGAACCATTAAAATGGACCTGTTCTCGAAAATCCTTCACATTTTACTCCATGAAGGATATATCTCATTTATTTTCAAAGTTACTGTGAAATCTGATTCGATCACCCTCTGAAGCTGTTCATTCCAGTCCACAACAACTCTTGTGTAAAAGTAAACAATCACATTTCTGTCTCTCTGCTCAATAAAATAAATCTGTGCCCACTGGTTGCTGACCGTCCTCCCAGTTGAAATATCCTCTCTTTAATTACCCCACTCAAAACGTCATGATTTTGAACACGAATAAAAGTGTTCAAAACACTGGCAAGGAGATAGAGAGAGAGAGACACCGGGAGAGTTAGGAGAAAGAAAAACGGGGTGCTGACAGATAAAAGCTGAAGAACAAAAAATAAATAGCTGATGGAGAGAAAATGATCGAACAATGCAAGATAACAGCTATCATTTCCTTTCTTCACGAAACCTGGGAGAGCTCAGTGACTGATCCACTGACCATCCAGTTATGTCCTGGAATGGAAACTCTGAACAGATCACAACAGACTCATTTGTAAATGTCACCACAATGTGATCTTTATAACTCTGCCCTCGCTCTGTGGACAGATATAGGCCGCACTGACAGATGTTCTCGTCAGATTGTGGCCCCTGGATTTATTTTCTGCTCAGAAGTGAGATGTGTGGTTTGGAACTGGCAACAAGAATCAGGAAGTTATATTACCTGAGAATGAAACAAACGGGGCCAGTTTAATGTTATCACCGTGAACAGTCTTCCTGCCTGCGAGGGTGAACTCATTCTGAAAGCTTCAAGAACAGTTACAGAATTGCTGCCGGTCGCAGCATTACATTCACTTCGATTGCCATTTTAATGAATCAAGAAAATGATCATATTTGGGGTTTAGGTAGGTTAATTGAAAGGAAGATGGATTGAAGATTATCGCTGAGAGAAAAGAGTGAAAATTAAAGCTACATTTTTCCCCGCACAGGTGTTCTAAAATAGAAAGTTTAAGTGTGTTAGGTGTTGTGTGAGTGAAATCGAGGAGAGCGTATAAAAGAGTGAACTGGTCTGTTTCCGGCACTGAATTTTCCTCTGTTGAGATTGTTGTGTTTCATCTTTTCAGTCACAAGTTGCCTTAAGCATGAAAGTTAAACATTTTTGAACGAGTAGCCAGATCCGGCTCATGGGTACCTCTGTAAGTGAGCTAAAGGAGGTTGAGAGAGAGAAGAGAGGTTTTCCGATTTAGGTCTTGTCTGAGACAGAGAAAGAGAGGAGAGAAGTTCAGTGAGTCATTTGAAAGATGCAATGCCTTGGCAGTGGAATGGCCAGCTGTATATCACAATCAAGAACGTCCAGAGCAGTTCATTAACTTTAGGCATTGACTGAGGCAAAGAATGTGCAAGTAAATACTGAACAAATTACCATAAAATGCTTAAAACTAATTGCAATTATTTACATAGGAGTTATGACTGGTACCTCACATTGTTATGGGCATAGGGTCCACTTCGGCCTTGTGTAACTGTCTGTCTGGTTTTTGCAAATTGTGTGCGTGGGTTTCCGCCAAGTTTACCGCTTTCCTCCTGCAGTCCAAAGATGTGCAGGTTAGGAGGAGTGGTCATGCTGAATTGTCCCTGAGTATCCATTTGCAGTCCAACGTGGCATACGTTTATTGTATTCCTCAATTTCCTTTGAACAAGAGGATGTTACAAGATTCATCCCAAGCTTTCAACAAATTATTGCACACAATACGTGAGCAACTAGATATGATGTGCAACACCGAATATTTATTAACAAGATGAAATGCACACTTCCAACCCCTTTCATCCACACGAATACGTTTCATTTCTTAAGTTAGTATCTGTTTATTCAAAGTTAATTTATTAGTCACATGTCGGATGGCATTAGCACTGCAATGAAGCGGCTCTGAGAATCCCCCTGTCGCCACACTCTGGCAGCTGTTCGGGTACACTGAGGGAGAATTTGACATTCCCAATGCACCTAACTAGCACATCTTTGGAATGTGGAAGGAAACCGACACAGACACAGGGAGAACGTACAAACTCCACACATATAGTGACCAAGCCAGGAATCGAATTCGAGTCCCCAACACTGTGAGGCAGCAGTGCTAACCACTGCTAACCACTGCGCCATCCAGCTAGCTTGGTCTTCCTCTTTTTCCATCCATCAGACGCATTTTATAGAAATTAGTAACTGAGGCAGTGCCTGCTTTTTTATTCGGACCCAATGTAATGCAACGTGAGGTACGGGTGTGCTCAGTAGTGCATGACATACAACTTACCAAAAATAATATCTGAGATGGAACCTAATGTAACATATGTGGACTATTGACTGAGCAACAACAGCTCAGAAATGATTAATTGTAGCATATATCACGGCATGCACTGGTTAGGCCCCATTTGGAGTACTGTGAGCAATTTTGGGCCCCACACCTCAGGAAGGACATACTGGCACTGGAGCGGGTCCAGCGGAGATTCACACGGATGATCCCAGGAATGGTAGGCCTGACATACGATGAACGTCTGAGGATCGTGGGATTATATTCATTGGAGTTTAGGAGGTTGAGGGGAGATCTGATAGAAACTTACAAGATAATGAACGGCTTAGATAGGATGGACGTAGGGAAGTTGTTTCCATTAACAGGGGAGACTAGGACGCGGGGGCACAGCCTTAGAATAAAAGGGAGTCACTTTAGAACAGAGATGAGGAGAAATTTCTTCAGCCAGAGAGTGGTGGGTCTGTGGAATTCATTGCCACAGAGGGCTGTGGAGGCCGAGACGTTGAGCGTCTTCAAGACAGAAATTGATAAATTCTTGATTTCTCGAGGAATTAAGGGCTATGGGGAGAGAGCGGGTAAATGGAGTTGAAATCAACCATGATTGAATGGTGGAGTGGACTCGATGGGCCGAATGGCCTTACTTCCGCTCCTATGTCTTATGGTCTTATGGTCTTATGCCTTCATGTAATATAAAGGAAGCGGCACGTAATGTAATGTAAACAGATACAAGGTATATTGCAATAATGATTCAAATGAATCAAATGCAGTACATAAAGAGGCATGGCCTAGTGCATTACTGTATAAGACTGCACCAAATGGGCTATTGCAGCGAACATCGTCAAGTACAGTACTAACTGAGACAGGGTTAATTGTAGCCCTTATAGATCAAGGCCCAGTCCGTTAATAAATTAAACTTCAGGTTGCGTTATATAGTGCAGAAAGAAAGATAAAACGAGATATGGTGGCGTACAGACATGACTGAGACAACTCCTGTGCAATAAAAAAAATTACATGGTGAAATGCAGTAATAACAGAAGGAGGGGCAGTGTAATAAAACTAAACTCAATATATAGTGAAATTTAAGCATATACATCGTCGTACCATAGTAAGCAATAGAACAAAAATGGCCATTAATATGTTCCTCGGAATCATAACCTAATTCAGTAATAACGATATGTGATCTAATGCTATGAATCCTGGAGGATGAACTGCAGTGTTGACTGAGGGAGGAGAGAGAGAGAGAGAGAGACAGATGGACAAGTGCATTAATATCACTCCATTTATGATGAATGATCTGCTGAGTGTTTCTGGCAGTTCATTTTTCAGATCCCATGCATCCGCAGTATCTTGTTTTTGAGCAAGGAGATATTTGAACAGATTACTAAAAGGACGATCAATACAGGGACAGTTTTATGCATTGATTTAGACGAGGAAAGTGAGATAAGGAGATTTAGGGAGGGAATAACAGAGCTTAGGGCCTGGGCAGATTAACACATCCCTAACTGAAAAATAATTTTGAAGATAAGAATGGAAATTGCAGAAAATATATATATTTCAATTCTATTCAAACATAACTTGTTCTGTTGCCATTTCGTTTTATTTCTCTCTGAAACAGATGAACAATTAACCATTGGTTAGAAAATTGGCCTGTGGGAGCCCATCTGGCGATATTGTGAGTACAAAATTCTGTCTCATACCGCCAGTGTATCAGTTGAATGCTATTAATAAAATACGACAGGCGAAACAATCTTTATCGCTAAAATCTGCAGCAAATTGACATAGTGCAACACAATCTACAACGAATAAAATGCATCATAACAGAGATTCCTAAATATATTGCAAAGAGCACTGCACTATTGTTCATATTGACCTGTCCCTCAATGCCAGTTTATCACTGAGAAATTGTTATAACTTTCACGCTAAATATTACCCACACAATAGCAGAGTGATTAGACGTTTCTCACAGCTACTTATAAATATTAGCAAAAAATAAACCTACTGTTTCAAACAAGAATGATTGGTATCGGACAGGCACACCCACATATATCGTGATTGATAATATCTCGACAGGCAACATATTCATGGTCGCATGTTGGACTAACAGAGACAGGCTCTGATGTAATGTAAAGAGACAAATCCTGTGTAATGTAAAAAGAGATGGGATCCGACGTAATGTAATCAGATCTGTGGTCCACTGTAGGACTAATTGAGAGGACCTGATGTAGCATAAATAGAGAAATGGCTGAGTGTAGCATAACGAGAAAAACGACCGAATGTAGTATAAAGAGAGACAGGGTCCACTACCATATCATTAAAGACTGGGTCTGGTACAACATAAATAGAAGCATGGACCAGTGTAATGTAATCAGAGGATTGATTCAGTGAATTAATAACCAATAAAGCAGGGTCTTCTACATACTGGCCCTATTGCCAATGGATAGCGTTTTCTTCCTAATGAGCAAAACATGCTCATTCATAACTTTGAACTTCTGTACTAAATCTCCCATAAACTGCACTGTTCTAAAGGAAAGAAACTCTGCGTTCAGCTGTTCTGATAGTGCGGCTCACGCATGATGAACGTCAAGCTCCACACCGCCTTCTGCCTCGCATGTTTCCCGATGTCATTTTAGGAATTGATGGAACTTTCACATGGATTCTCATTAATCAATGGCATCGTGTCAGAATAAGATTCAAGGCCAAGAAAAGACTTGCTTCTGACAATTAAATGCATCAGTGAAATATTGGACACAGATCTCAGAGTTTAGACACACTGAGCTCAATGTTATGTCAAAACACAAAACTGTGATCGGTTAACAGTCTTATCCCAGTGGAATCAACATCATTTTTGAGTCAATTGGCAATGTGCTCAATTCCCACAACAGATACCTCAGCTCATGATACAACCTGTGACCAAGTGCTGAATGTTCAGTTGTTCCATTATTGGATGTGATGATATTGCAGTCCAAGGCGTAGCTTACAATATTATTATTAAGCTTGTATTCCAGAAGCTTGAAGTAATGCTCTGCGGGCAAGGGTTCAAATTCCACCCCAGCAACTGGGGAATTTCAATTCAATTAATTGATTAAGCTGAATCAAACATCGGTGTCTAATTAATAACAATCATATTTCGGCAAAGTTCATCTTCTTCTCTGATGTATTTTAGGAGAGGAAATTTTACTTCTTACTTGTAAGACATATAAAATTGCCAGAAGAAGCAACAAGCCTGAGGGTTTGGAATGTTTTAAAATTCAACAAAAGAAGACACAATGTGCGAGGGGGGAAAGAGAGAATGAAAGTATAATGGCAGGAAGCAGAGAAACTAATTGTACAAGCTTCTCTGAATATCTGAAGAGACAAAGATTAGTTAAGACAAATTAGGTAGCTTCCATTCAGAATCCAGGGAAATTATAATGGGGAACAAAGAAATGTTGGATGAATAGAACACAAAGTTTGACTCCATCTTCACAAAAGGGGACACAAATATCCTCCCAGAAATGTTAGGGAACCAAGAGCTGGTTGGCATTGAAGAACACCAGTGTTAGTAGCAAAATCATGCTGGGGAAATTAATGGGGTGAAATGCTGATAAATCACTAAGGCCTGAGAATCTACATCCCAGAGTATGAATGAAAATGTCCCTCAAAATATTGGGTGCATTGGTGTCATCCTCTAAAATTCTATACACTCTGGATCAGTTCCTATAGATTAGAGGGTGACAAATGAAATCCCAACATGTACAAAGGAAGGGAGAGTAAAAATGTTGAATTACAGCCTGACTTTAGCATAAGCGAAGATGTTAGAGACTGTTATCAACGACATGATAGCAAAATATTTGGAAAGCATTAACGGAATTTGATGAAGCCAGCATGGGCTTAAGGAAGATATGTCATTCTTAACAAACCTACTTGCATTTTCTGAGGCTGTAAGTAATAGAATAGTGAGGGGGGGGGGGGGGGGGGGGGGATGGAGGGAGGGGGGAGGGAACCAGGGTACATAGAACATAGAAACATAGAAAGAAATACAGTACAAACAGGCCCTTCGGCCCACAAGTTGCGCCGGTCATGCCGCTACCTACCTAGGTTTATATATAGGCTTATCTATAACCCTCAATCCTGTTAAGTCCCATGTACTCATCCAGAAGTCTCTTAAAAGACCCTATCGAGTTTGCCTCCACCACCACTGATGGCAGCCGATTCCACTCGCCCACCACCCTCTGAGTGAAAAACCTACCCCTGACATCTCCTCTGTACCTACTCCCCAGCACCTTAAACACGTGTCCTCTCGTAGCAGACATTTCAGCCCTGGAAAAAAGCCTCCGAGAATCCACCCGATCTATACCTCTCAACATCATGTACACCTCTTTCAGGTCACCTCTCAGCCTTCATCTCTCCAAGGAGAAAAGACCGAGCTCCCTCAGCCTATCCTCATAAGGCATGCCAACCAATCCAGGCAACAGCCTTGTAAATCTTCTCTGCACCTTTTCAATCATTTCCACATCCCTCCTGTAATGAGGCGACTAGAACTGAGCACAGTACTCCAAGTGGGGTCTGACGAGGGTCTTATAAAGCTGCATTATTATCTCCTGACTTCTAAACTCAATCCCTCGATTGATGAAGGCCAGCACACCATACGCCTTCTTAACCACCCCCTCTACCTGCGAGGCCGATTTAAGAGTCCTATGGACCTGGGCCCCAAGGTCCTTCTGATCCTCTACACTGCTAAGAGTCGTACACTTGATATTATACTCCTTCATTCCATTCGACATGCCAAAATGGACCACTACACATTTATCCTGTTTGAAGTCCATCTGCCACTTCTCTCCCCAGTCTTGCATCCTATCAATGTCACACTACAGCTTCTGACATGCGTCCAACCTATCCACAACACCACCAACCTTCGTGTCGTCGGCAAACTTACCAACCCATCCCTCCACTTCCACATCCAGGTCATTTATGAAAATGACAGACAGCAAGGGTCCCAGAACAGATCCCTGGGGCACTCCACTGGTGACCGACCTCCATTCAGAAAATTACCCGTCTACAACCACTCTCTGCCTTCTGCAGGCAAGCCAGTTCTGAATCCACAAGGCAACAGCCCCTTGCATCCCATGCCCTCTCACTTTCTTGAGAAGTCTTGCATGGGGTACCTTATCGAACGCCTTGCTGAAGTCCATGTAAACCACATCTACCGCTTTTCCTTCGTCAATGTGTTTCGTCACATTTTCAAAGAACTCCACCAGTTTCGTAAGGCACGATTTGCCTTTGACAAGGCCGTGCTGACTACGTTTGAGCATACGAAACTTCTCTAAATGTTCATAAATCCTGTTCCCCAGGATCTTCTCCATCAACTTACCAACCACTGAGGTTAGACTCACCAGTCAGTAATTTCCTGGGCGATCCCTATTCCCTTCCTTGAATATAGGAAACACATCCGCAATCGTCCAATCCTCCAGAACCTCTCCCGTCTCCATCGACGACGCAAAGATCATCACCAGAGGCTCTGCAATCTCTTCCCTCACCTCCCACAGTAACCTGGGGTACATCCCATCCGGTCCCGGCGACTTATCTATCTTGATGCTATTCAAAATTTCCAACACATCCTCTTTCTTAATGTCCACATACTCAATCTTTTCAGCCCACCTCAGTCCTGTAGTAACCACCCAGGTCTTTTTCCACCGTGAATACCGAGGTAAAATATTCATTAAGCACCTCTGCTATTTCTTCCGGTTCTGTACAGACTATCTCACCTTCACCTTTTATAATTCCTATTCCATCACATCTCATCCTTTTACTCTTCACATATTTATAGAATGCCTTCGGGTTCTCCTTAATCTTACCTGCCAAGGCCTTCTCGTGACCCCTTCGTTCCGACAAGCCGTCTACTCATCTAGATCCCTATCATCGCCTAGCGCTCTGAAGCTTTTGTACGCTTTCCTTTTCTTTCTCACTAGGTTCAGCGCAGCTTTCATGCACCATGGTTCCCGTAACCTACCAACACCTCCCTCTCTCATCGGAACGTTGTCATGCAGAACTCGAGGCAAACATTCCTTGAAAATCTGCCACCTTACTTCAGTACTTTTCCTCGAGAATGCCTCCTTCCAATTTACGCATCTAATCTCCTGCCTGATGGCTTCATATTTCCCCTGACTCCAGATAAACACTTTCCGAGCTTGCCTGATCCTATCTCTTTCCAATGCTTGCGTAAAGGAGATAGAGTAATGATCACTATCCCCAAGATGCTCCCCCACTGAGAGATCCGACATCTGGTACTGGCTTATTAGCCAGTACCAGGTCGAGTACAGCCTCTCCTCTTGTAGGCTTATCCACATGCTGTGTCAGGCAACCCTCCTGAACACACCTAACAAACCCCTCCCCATCCAAACCCCTTACTCTATGGATATTCCAATCGATGTTTGGGAAATTAAAGTCTCCCATCACGACAACCCTGTTATTCCTACATCTCTCCAGGATCTGTTCCCTATCTGCTCCTCAACATCCCTGTTACTATTGGGCGGCCTGTACAAAACACCCAGCAAAGTTATCGACCCCTTCCCGCTCCGAACTCCCACCCACAGAGACTCCGTAGACAATCCCTCCACGGCTTCCACATTCTCTGCAGCTCTGACACTATTCCTGATCAGCAGTGCCACTCCCCACCCCCCTCTTTTGCCTCCCTGTCTGTCCTTTCTGAAACATCTGAAACCCGGCACCTGAAGTATCCAGTCCTGTCCCTGTCCCCAAGTCTCCGTAATGGCCACCACATCACACTTCCAAGCATCGATCCACAATCTAAGCTCATCCACTTTATTCACTACACTCCTGGCATTAAAATAGACATATCTCAAACCTTTGGTTTGAGCTCTCCCCTTCTCCATCACCCGTCTATTCTCCCTCTTACACTGTGTACAATCCTTCTCTATTTGCGGGCTAGCCTCCTCGCTCTCAGTCACCTCGTCACGATTCCCTCCCCCCAACCTTTCTAGTTTAAAGTCTCCCCAGTAGCCTTAGCCAACGTTCCTGCCAGGATATTTGTCTCCCTAGGATTCAAGTGCCACCCGTCGTTTTTGTACAGGTCACACCTTCCCCTAAAGAGGTCCCAATGACCCAGGAAACTGAATCCTTGCCCCCCGCTCCAGTCCCTCAGCCACACATTCATCCTCCACCTCACCCCATTCCTGCTCTCACTTTCCCCTGGCACAGGCAGCAATCCTGAGATGACAACCTTTGCGTTCCTCCTTCCCAACTGTCTACCTAACTCCCTATATTCTCTTTTCATTACCCCTTCCGTCTTCCTACCTATGTCAGCGTGCATGTACGTGGTGCATTTGCACTTTCAGAAGACATTTGAGACGGTTCCTCGTAAAATATTAGTAGGTCAAATTAAAGCACGTGGGAGCGGGAATAATGTATTGACATTTGTGTAGAATTCGTTGACAGATAAGAAACAGAGAATGGAAATACATGGGTCTTTTTCCGAGTGGCAGTCAGCGACTGGTGGGGTACTTCAGGATCCCAACTTATATTATTTATTAGTCACATGTAGGCTTACGGTAACACTGCAATGAAGTTACTGCGAAAAACCACGAGTCACCACACTCCAGCGCCTGTTCGGGTACACTGAGGGAGAGGTTAGCATGGCCAATGTCCCTGAGCTGCACGTCCTTCGGATGTTGGAGGAAACCGGAGCACGCAGAAGAAATCCACATAAGCACGGGGAGAACGTGCAGACTCCGTACAGAAAATGCCCCAAGCTGGGAATCGAACCCGGTCCCCGACGCTGTGCCACCGTGTGATTTGGATAAGGAAATCAAATGTAAAATGTCCTAAGCGGCTGGCGATACATAACTGTGAGCTATGAGGAAGATGCGTGACTTGTGAGCTGAGAGGAGGATGCAAGGGTCTTCAATGTGATCTGGACAAGTTGTGTGAATGGGTGAACATGTGCCAGATGCAATACAACGTGGCTAAATGTACAGTTATATGCGTGTGTAAAGCACAAAACAATATATATTTGGAAGTGTGATGTACAAATTGATCTGGGTATCCTTTTACACCAAACAATGAAATCGTAGAGGTATGTACAGCAAGCAATTGGGAAGGCCTTCGTTGCAAGAAGATTTGAGTTCGGAATTAGTGAAGTCTTACTGCAGTAATGCCTGGTCTTCATCAGACCACATCTGGAGTAATGCGTATAGATTTGATCTCCCGACCTAAGAAAGGGTCTCTGGCGAGTGCAGCTGATACACGGATTGGTGGGACTGTCCTATACGGCGAAATTGCTTCGACTGGGCCTGTATTCACTTGACTGACCTGATGAAGGAGCAGCGCTCGGAAAGCTCGTGATTCCAAATAAACATGTTGGACTTTAACCTGGCGTTGCGAGACTTCTTACTGTGCACACCCTAGTGCAACGCAAGCATCTCCACCTCATATATTCATTCGAGTTTAGAAGGATGAGAGGAGATCTGATTGAAATACGTAAAATTGTGATTGCAACATTCAAAGCATAAAAAATGAGGGCGATGCAGTGGAACAGTGGCTAGCACGGCTGCCTCACAATGCCAGGGACCTGGGGTCGATTGCCAACTTGGGTCACTGTCTGTGCAGAGACTGCACATTCTCCCATTATCTGCGTGGGTTTCCTTCGGGTGCTCCCTTTTCCTCCCACAGTCCGAAAGACGTGCTGATTCGGTGCATTAGCCATGCTAAATTTTCCCTCAGCGTACCTGAACAGGCGCTGGAGTGTGGCCATAGGGCCTTTTCACAGTAACTTCATTGCAGTGTATGTCTACTTGTGACATTGATAATCAATGAACTTATGAATAATTAAACGAATTCTAACAGGGCTGGGCAGGCGAGATGAAGGAAGGACGTTTTCGCTGGTTAGGTAGTATCAAACCAGGGATGCAGTCTCAAGACATAGGGTAGCCAAGTTAGGACAGAAATGAGGAAATATTTCTTCACTTCAGAGACTAGTGAACATACGGAGTGCTCGAGCACTGAAGGCTTTGGATGTCATGCCACTGAATAGATTCAAGAAATAAATTGATTTGTGATTAGATTTTAATGGTATCGGGGGTGTGAGCAGAATCCATTAATGTGGCCTTGAAATAGGAAATTAATCAATGATCATGAAGACTGGTGGATCAGGCTCGACTGGCCTCCTCCGGCTCCTAATTTCTATGTAACTAATGTTCAGTCAATGTTCTGAGGACCTGAGTTCAAATCCCGCCAGGGCAGATGGTGGAACTTGAAATCAATAAAAACTATCTGGAATTAAGAATCTATTGATGACTATGAGACCATTGTTGATAGTTGTAAAAACCCATCTTGTTTACTAATGTCCCTTTAGGGAACGGAATCTGCCGTTCTTACCTTGCTTGACCTACATGTGACTCCAGAGTCACAGCAATGTGGTTGACTCTCAACTGCCCTCCAAGGGCAACTGGAGATGGGCAACAAATGCTGGCCAGCCAATAATGTGCAAGTCCCACGAATCAATAAAAAAAGCTATGTTTAGCCTGTCTGTCCTACATGTGACTCCAGTTCCACAGTGATGAAGCTGACCCTTACGTGCCGCTGAAATTGACAAAACAGCCATTCAGGTGTTTCAAAGTTGCTGCAGAAAGTCAAACATAAATAAAACCGACCAGAGGGCAATTATTACAAAAAGGTAGTTCACAACCGCCTTCTCAGTATGGGCAATTAATGCTGACTTTGTCAGTGATGCCCATATCCAGAGAATGAATAGAACAGTGCAAACTACTGCGAATTCCGGAAATCTAAAAGTAATACAACAAAAAAGGCAGGTCAGTGGGCATTAGCAGTGGGTGAAACAGATTCTCATTTCAGGCCGATGACAGAATGTAAAATCTCATTGATAAAATTCGATATAACAGGACTGTTCTGCCCAGTATCCTGGCCACTCATTCTTCAACTAAAATCACAAAATTACTGTTCATTTATCACATCTCGCTTTGTGGGAGCTTGTTGTGCACCAAATACTTGTTGTATGTCCAACATTACAGCAGTGAATAACTTCAGCGAAAATATATCAGTGAGTTGTAAATGGTTTGGGACGACCTAACGTCAGGTAAAGCGTTATGAAAATGCAAGGCCTTTCCAAATGTTAATATTATAAAATGCAAGAATTGATATGTTAAAAGCTCTGAGATTAATGCGATTATCGTCACTCCTCTGTCTGATGTTTTAGTTTAGTGTCTAGTTTTAGTAGATTAAATCATCAATCAAATTGACATTCAGTGGAATACCAGTCTTTTCAGACATGTTTTATTTATCCTGACATCAGAACTTTCAGAACAAATTCTTGATTAGAGGGTATTTTTTTATTTGAATTAAATAGCGTCTGGTCAAATGGGTATTCACGAAGTTTCTATTGATTTTGAACCTGCTGTCAATATACTTAAAAGAAACCGCTATTTTGAATTGAAACTAATGAATAAATGACGGTTTATCTGGTTTTGCTGCCATGAACATCTCATTGTAACCAGTGAGGTGTTTATGGAAATAAACACAGAAATAGAAATCCCAGATTAGATTTATTGATTGACAAAAACGCAACAAATATTTCCCCATCAACACAGCACAGAAATAGAGACAAACATGCAAATCAATCATTGGATTCCAGTTGTGATTGTTTTTTGGGCATATTTTTTCACCCGTTTTCTGCACAAAACAAGCTATGATTATCAATGTTCAAAATTAGGAAAGATTCCCTCTAATCACAAAATATAAGGACATGGCGATTTAATGTGCTTTATCTCTCTTTGTCTTTCTCCTCTCTGATTCTGTGTCTTGTTTTGTCTCTCCACGATGGGTCATTGTCTTTACTCAACAACATCAAGTCAAACTCCAGCAAATGTATTCTCTCAGGTCTATTTTCAGGCCACTAACTAAATGGATTTAATTCAATCTATAGAGGGAGCTTTTCTCCAATATGTATCTTGATCATTCCCTGTATCTAACCCTTTCTGTCCCAGCGTCCAATTGTTTCAATGGACAGTGTAGAGAGGTTTTTACTGTTTCTAAACAGTCTTCATTTGCTGGAAATGCTTGATTGAGATAGTGTGGATGGAGTTTCACTTTTTATCTATCCCGTGCTACACCTGCTTGGGAGTGTTTAATGTTGCACTGTGGAGGGAGCTTTACATTCGGTGCCTAAACACATGCTACACCTGACCTTGGAATGTTTGATGGGACTCTAGGCCCTGTCTCTATATTGCACTCATCTGTGACCTGTCTCTGCTGATGTTAAATTAACTAATCCCTGTTTCGGTTTATATTAAAGAAGATTTTGTCTCCGTTCACATTACACTAGACGTACTTTCTGTTTATAATAAACTAGATGCTGTCTCTGTTTATATTACACATCACCATATCTCTGTTCATATTGAGATCGACAATGACTCTGCTTTTATTAATGTAGACCTGTCTCTGTACTAAACTGGATGCACTTGACCATGTCCATGTTCATTTTATATTGGGCACGGACTCAGTTATTACTGCACTAGACATTGCACAATAATATGAAAAGTGGCTATGGGAACACGATTCTCTGCATCCTCCTACAGGTACAACTCTGACGGATGGAGACAAGTCTTGGGAACTGGAAAAGAAGAAGTGATATTTGAAAGCTCATTCTACTGATGCATTGAAAATAGATATCAAACCCTGCGCAGCATACACTGTCGATCCAATATTTTCCGTTTCAAGATCCTGCTGAATACAGATGTTTATAGCCCAGCATATTTATGCATTATATTATCTCTCTACCTCACAGAACCGTTGAGTAATGTTCATGGAGCCATAGTTCAGACAGAGGAATACTATAGTGCAGTAATAACAGTGACCTGGTCTCGCGAATTATAGACAGAGTCAGGATCAAATGTCATATAAACAGGGATTGGGTCTAGTGCATCATAAACTAAGCTCTGGTCAAGCGGAGTATTAACAGAGACAGGATCTATTTTAATATAAACAGAGGCCTGATGCAGTGAAATAGAAATGAGGTCGTGCCTTGTGGGAAGTTAAGGCGAAATACTGGCCTTACCAGAGACACCCACATCCCATGAAATAAATATTTTAAAAATATGAATGACATCAACGAATACAAGAAAAACTGAGATGGTGTCTGGTGCAATTTAACCGAATGCAGGAACTTGCGCGATATAAACTGAGACATATAGTGTCAATTACTGATACAGGCCTGAACCGATATTAACTGAGGTAGAGCTTAGCGCATTAGCAGTAATTACTGATACAGATTCTGGACTGACATAAACTGAGACAGAGTCCAGTGTGTTAATGATCATTACTGAAGAAGTACCTCGACTGATAAAAACTGAGACAGAATTTAGTGTATTGTTAATGATTGGAGATACGATATTTAGACTGATATGAACTCAGAAAAAGGATAGTGCATTGGTAATAATTATGAATATGTGATCGAGACTGGCATACACTGAGATATGGACAATGCAGCAAATTAGAAGGATCACATGATGCAATAATAACAGAGGCAGGGCACAGTGTTGAATAAACAAATACATGCACTTGTGCAGCATTAACTAAAACAGTGTCGAGTTTATTAGATCGAACGAACCATTAGAGTAATGACAGTGACCGAAACTTTTGTAACGCAAGAAGGATGTTGCTCCAGTATAGGAGTCACAGATAAAGGTTCTGATGCAGTCGGAATTGAGACACAGTCTCTTCCCAGATTAAAGATTTAAAGCTTATTTATTAGTGTCATAAGTAGGCTTACATTCACACTGCAATGAAGTTACTGTGAAGAACCCCGAGTGGTCACACTCCGGCGCCTGTCTGAGTACACTGAGGGAGAATTTAGCATGGCCAAAATGCACCAAACCAGCACCTCTTTCGGACGGTGAGTGGGAACCGGAGCACCCGGAGGAAACCCACGCAGACACAAGGATAACGTGCCGACTCCACACAGACAGTCACCCAAGTTGGGAATTGAACCCGGGTCCCTGGCACTGTGCCACCGTGCCGCCCTGATTAACTGAAACATATTTCAACACAGTCATAATTCAGAAACCATCGGTAAAACAGGCCTTGGCTTCACTTATGAACAACTGATAATGAGCCGAGTAGAGAAACAACAGAGACAGGACATGCTGTAATGTGATTGGGACATGGCCTGTTGCAATACAAACAGACGTGGGGGCCAGTTGAACGTAATCAGAGATATGACATGTTCAAAATCATTTCATGAGGTTTTGGTGTCATTGGTAAAGTAGGATTTGTTGCCACTTATAATTTTTCCTTTGAGAATGTGCTAGTGAGCCCTCTTCTTAAATCATTGCATTCCATATGAGTAAGTACACATACAGTGCTGATAGGAAGGGAGTTGCAAGATTTTCATCCATTGACACTGAAAAAATAGTGATATAGATCCCAGTCAAGACGGTGTGGAGGTTTTATGGGCATTTGCAGATGATTGTGTTCTCATGCATCTGCTGCCCTTGTCATTTTAAGTGTCAGAGTTAATGTGTTTGGAAGTTGCTACCAAAGGATTATGTTGCTCCTATACAAGTTGTATATGGGTCACACGGCTAGAGTTGTACATCTGTGATGCAGAGAGTGAATGTTTAAAGTGGTTGGTGGGATGTCCATCCAGCCGCCTGCTTTTTACTGGGTGGTTTCGAGCTTTTTGGGGGTTGGTTCAGGACCATACGCCAGGCAAGTGGAGAATATTCAATCACAATCCTGACTTTTGCCTTTATATGATGGATAGGTTTGGGAAATCTGGAGGTGAGTTACTTAGCGCACAATTCCCAGCATCTGACCTGCTTTTGTAGCAATATTATTTACATGGCTGTCCCAGTTCAATTTTCCATCAATGGCAATTCCCAGAATGATGATAGTGGGGTTTCGGCTGTAGTCATTCCATTAATGGCAAGCGGAGATGATTGCAATCTCCCTTACTTGAAAGGGCATTGCCTGTCACTTGGGTGGCGCGAATTTCACATGCCACTTCACAGCCAAAACCTGAATGTTTTCTAAGTCTTTCTGCTCACGGACACGGATAGCTTCAGTATCTGAGAAGTTGTAAATGTGCTGAACATCGTGCAATCATCAGTGAACATCCCACTTCTGAGCTTGTATTGAAGCGTGAATATTAGGCCGAGGGCACTATCCTGAGGAGTTCCTTCAGCAAATGCCCTGTGACTGAGATGATTGGCTTTCAACTGCCACAACCATCTTACTCTGTGCTCGGTATGACTGAAGCCAGTGGAATGTTTTTTTCCCCGGATCCCCATTGACTGCAGCTTTGCTCGGGCTTCTTGATGCCACAATCGGTCAAGTGCTGCGTTGATGTCGAGGGCCGGCACTCTCACCTCACCTCATTAAAGCAGCTATTTCCACTAGATTTGGACTAAGCTTAAGTGATTTCTGGAACTGAGTGCTCCGATTGGGACCCAAACAGAGCATCATTGAACAGAGTTCTAGTATTTGTAGTTGTAGCAGCATTGCTATCATTATATTATTATTAGTTTTTTAGATGATCCTTCATAGTTCCCATTACTTTGATCGAGTGAGGACGCATTGGGCGGTAGTTGTTCGGGTTGGGTTTGTCCTACCTTCTAAAACAGGTCACGTCTGCCAATTTTCACACTGTTGTGTATGTGACCGTGATGTAGCTATACTTCAAGAGATTGGCTGAGGCTCAGCTAGCTCCAGAGCACAAATCGTTATTATTATTGCTGAAATATTGTCAGGATCCATAATCTTTGCAGTATCCAATGCTTTCAGCACAGGGTTAGGCCACAGATCAATCATGATCATATTGCATGGCGGAGCGGGCTCCAGGGGCTGAATGGTCTACTCCTATTCCTATCCTCCATGTTATCATCTTGAATGAGTTGACCTCCTTGGAGACTGGCATCTGTGATGTTCGGGGCATCAGGGAGAGGCCGAGATGGAACATCTTCTGGCTGAAGATGGCAGCAATTGTTTCAGTCTTGTTTCTTTTACCTTTTGCAGAGCTCCCCCATCATTAAAAATGGGGCTTTCGTTTGAGGCTCCTGCTGCAGTTACTTGTTTAAATGTCCATCACCATTCAGGACTGCATGTGGCAGAACTGCAAAGTTAGGGTCCAGTGTAGTATTTATTGAGGCAGTGCCTTCTTCATGTAATGTAAACCATCAAGGTGCCACTTCCATCTGCTGGCAAAATTCTGCAATTACAGTTACTGTAAATATATCGCTGTCAGGTATGATTTATGAGAGTAATGTACAAATAATTCACATTCATAAATGTAATACCATATCCCCTTCTGCGGAAACTCCCCAAATTTAAGGTGCAACGAATTATAGATTAGATGTACGTTGCTGAATAATACAGGTTAAGTTGTGTCCCGCAGGAATCTGTCTTGAGGTCTCAATTATTTACAATATTCATAACGGCTTAGATAATGCCACAAAAAGTCAAATAATCCAAATGATAGATCAAGGTAGTTTTTAAAAGGCACAAAGTAAAATTTAGTGGATGCCCAGCGAGATTTGGGTGTTCAAGTGAATAGCTTCTTAAAATGACACGAACTGATGCAGAAAATAGTCAAGCAGGTCAACAGAATTCTGGCCTTTGTATCTACAGGACTGGAGTATAGCGATGCAGATGTTATGCTGCAATTATGCAAAATCCTGGTTAGAGCCCACCTGGAGTACTGTGCACAGGTTTGGGCAGCACACCTTTGCAAAGATTTTGGTCCTGGAGGGAGTTGAACGCAGGTTCACAAGAATTAGACCTGGCCTTTAGGGGTTAAGTTGCGAGGAGAAATTAGACAAATTGGGACTTTTCCTCTCGAATTCAGAAGGTTGAGGGGTGTTCTGACAAAAATCTACAAAATATTTACGGGAAGGATCGGGCGGATCAATAAGTTGAAGGCTCTAGAATAAAGGGCCATAATTTAAAAAAAACAGGGCCAAGCCGTTCAGGAGAGTTGATAGAAAGTATTTCTACACACAGAGAGTGGTGGACTTTTGGAACTCTCTTCCGCAAAGGCCAGTGGGTGCTGGTTCAATTGTTAGATTTATGTCTGAGATCGTTTTTTTTATTGAACAGGGGTATCAAGGGATATGGGCCAAGGGCAGGTACATAGGGTTTGGACACAGATCAGCGATGATCTTATGAATGGGGGGCGAGTTCGAGAAGCTGAATGGCATGCGTCTGCTTTTTTTATTCATGCTTGGGACATGGGCGTCGCTGGCTGGTCAACATTTATTCCCCATACCTACTTGCCCTTGAGCAGGTTATGGTGAGTTGCCTTCTTGAATCGCTGCAGTACAGGTTCTGTGAGTAGACCCACAATGCCGTTAGGGAGGAAATTTAAGGATTTTGACTCAGCGATTGTGAAGGAACGGCGACATATTTCCAAGTCAGGATGGTGAGTGGCTTGGAGGGGAACTTCTGCTCCTCTGTTCCTATGATGCCAGGTCAGCATCAGAGCATAATGCCTCAATCCATGGTAATGTATATTTGTTCATTTTGGTTAGAAGGAGGAATGCTGGCCAGGGCGCTGTTGGAGACAATGGGACCTTTAATGTTCAGTTCAGCAAACATGGTGCTGGGGAAAATGTATTTGTTCTTCATTCCATCTGAAAGATAGTTGGGGTAATTGTCTCTTAAGCCCCCCAGGAAGCAAAGATGGAGTCTTAAGTTGAAGGAAAATGTGTGTGTGTGTGTCTGTGTGTGTGAGTGTGTGCGTTGTCTGAAAAACGTCATATTGTTTACAAATCAATTTCACAATGATAACCGGCGTCCTTCCATTTAAAATAAAAAAATAGACGCAGAGTAAACACATCAATTTCAGAATGCTTTCTTTTTCAAATGTCACCTTTGTTGATGACTGAGAAGGACAATTTTTGAGAGGTTGGCTCTGTTACAAGTGCTGCCCATGAAACTACCAATTGTGGTTTAATGTTGTCGTTTTCTGTGTCATGAATGAGACTGAGGAGTTTTGATGGAGAGCGACTTTTTCCCAAATATGGTAGTCCCTGCTCTGCTACCGGTGTTGAATGTCTTGATGAGATTGACGAAGGTAAAGATAAGTACATAGGGCATATAAAGCAGATATTTTCCAGAGTCAATCTTCCATTAAAAACACAACATTGTGCTTCATGATAATCCGGATCTTCAAACAGATGAATGTTTTCAGATGTGTCACTGGCAATGATGTATATTTATCTGTAGTTGTTGCAGTGTCCTCTGGCGGCTTTGTTTCCTGGTAGTGTTGTGCTTTTGAATCATGCATCTCCTGTGGAGCGCATCCTATCTTCCATTAAGAAAGAGAAGGTCATAAATGTTCATAAAGTTGGTATTTATTTTCACCAATTGCCATCCATTCACAAAGTTGCATACTTTTGTTCACCAGTTATCAACCATTCATAAACATTAATATATTTACGTTTTAATTTAAGGGATGTGATCGTTGCTGGCTCGGTCAACATTTGTTGCCTATCCCTAATTGCCCTTAGTAAGCTGGTGGTGAGCTAACTTGGTGAATTGCTGCGAAGCCTGTGGTGTATGTACTCACACAGTGCTGTTACAGAGGGTGTTCCAGGATTTCAATCGAGCAACAGTGAAAGAAAGGCGATATTTTTCTAAGTCAGTTATATGACTGACTTGGAGTGGAATTTACAGGTGATATTCCCAGGTAACTCTTACCCCTGTTCTTCCAAATGGTAACAGTCCTGTGGTTGGAAGGTGTTGCCTAAGGAGTCTTGGTGAGTTCCTGAAGTGAAACTTGTAGATGGTGTATAATGCTGCTGTTGTTTGTCGGTGGTGGAGGGAGTGAGCATTTGCAAATGCTATGCCAGTCAAGCCGCCTGCGTTTTCCTGAATGCTATAAAGCTTCTTGGATGTTGTTTGAGCTGCACTCATTCAAGCAAGTGGAGAGAACCCTATTACACTCGTGAGTTGTTGTTTTATAGGTGGTGGACAGATTTGGGGAGTCAGGATGTGAATTACTCACAGCAAGCTGACCTGATATTCCAGCTGGAGCATTTATATATCTAGTTAATTCAGTGATTAGCCAATGGTAACCCCGACGATGCTTATAGTGGGTGATTCAGTATCGTAATATCATTGAGTGACAAGGAGCAATGGGTAGATTCTCTCTTTTTGGAGATGGTCATTGCCTGGCGCTCATATTACTAATAATCTCCAAATCACAAAAATAAATAAATATTTCACAAATTATTTTCAGCATTTTATTTGGTACAAATATAATTGCAGTTTATTTATTGTAGTTTATTGAGATTCAAATTTATTGAGGTCACGTTGGCCTTTCTGTCACCAAAGAATCAAATCTGTCCCAGAATTCAGCGGGAAGCTGAATTAAATCAGACCGAGGATAATGAGCAGCTACCCAGCAGCCTCTGCGCTTTATTGACACGTAATCACCTCATCATCACACATAAACCCCTGATATATAACTGGAGTGTGTAACCATTTTTAAAGTGACTGTATAACTGAAAGTACCTGTATCTAAAGTTAAAGATAATTTAGAATATCTAATGTGACGGTATAGAAACTTTAGATCCAGATTAATTATTCATAGACAAAGAATCTACAGTGCAGAATGAGACCATTGGGCCCATCGAGTCTGGAGTGACCTCAATCCTACCCAGGCCTTCATATTAACCCCACTAATACCCCTGACACAAGGGTTAATTCAGCATGGCCAATCAACCTCACCTGCACATGTTCGGACTGCTGGAGGATACGAGAGTACCCGGAGGAAATCCACACAGACAAGGAGAGAAACTGCAAACTCCACACAGACAGTGACCTGAGGACGGAATTGAACCCGGGTCCCTGGCGTTGTGAGGCAGCAGGGCTAACCAATATGACACTTTGCCGCCCTTGCACACTTACACCGTACTGGAAAGTCATTTACCACTTGACTCTGTCCAGTGAGCCTCATTATTTTTTTAGCCTGTTACCTTCACATAGCCTGTTACCTGTTTAGCCTGTTACCTTCACATAGGTGATATGTTGAGTGATTTGTTGCACTATAAAGGGCCACATGTTCCAAATATTACAATCCTCCCCCCTCAACCTAATCCCTCTTTCCATCTTGGATTTGAAGATTTTGAAGACATCGGTGAGGCTACACTTGGAATGCTGTGTACAGTTCTGGTCACCCTATTATAGAACGGATATTATTAAACTAGAAAGAGTGCAGAAAAGTTTTACTGGAATGCGACGAGGCCTTGTTGGTTTGAGTTGTAGGAAGGGGCTGGATAGACTGGGAATTTTTCTCCGGAGCGTAGGAGGCTTGGGGGGATCTTATCGCTGTCTATAAAATAATGAGGTGCATAGATCAGCTCGATAGTCAATATATTTTCCCAATGGTAGAGGAGTCTAAAACGAGAGGGCATAGGTTTAAGATGAGAGTGGAGAGATACAAAATGGTTCAGAGGGGATATTGTTTCACACAGAGTGTGGCAAGTGTCTGGAACAGGCTGCCAGAGGTAGTGGTAGAGGAGGGTACAATTTTGTCTTTTAAAAAGGGTTTAGACAGTTACATGGGTAGGATGCGTACAGAGGGTTATGGGCCAAACGCGGGAAATTGGGATAAGCTTAGTGGTTAATAAAAAGGACGGCATGGACAAGTTGGGCCGAAATGCTTGTGTCCATGCTCTCAACCTCTATGACTCTAGTCACCATCAGCAGATGGAAAAAAAAATCAGACTGCTCTTCGTTCATTTGTTCCCGATATCTCGCGGATTGAATTCACCGAGAAAATCTGGAAGGACTAAATTTTGCAGCACAGCATTAAAGCAAAAGTTAAAGCATACAAAGCAGCAAAGATTAGTGGGAAGCCAGAGGATTGGGACGCATTTCAAAGCAAGCAGAGGACAACTAAAAAAGCAATAAGGGGGAGAAGATGAAATATGAGTGTAAGCTAGGTAGTAATATGAAATAAGACAGGGAGAGTTTTTTTCAATATAAAAAAAAGGTAAGAAAGATGCAAAAATTGCCATTGGACCACTGGAAAATTAGACTGGAGAAGTAATAACAGGAAACAAAGCAATGGCAGAGGAACTGAATAGTTACTTTGCATCAGTCTTCACGGTGGAAGACACCAGTGGAATGCCAGAGCTCCAGGAGAGTCAGGGGGCACAGGTGACTGTAGTGACCATCACTAAGGAGAAGATTCTGGGTAAATTGAAAGGTCTGAAGATGGATAAATCACCTGGACCGGAAGGACTACACTGCAGGGTTCTAAAAGAGATAACTGAGAAAATTGTGGAAGCATTGGTGGTGATCTTTCAGAAATCACTGGAGGCAGGGAATGTACCAGAGGACTGGAAAGTAGCGAATGCAACACCACTGTTTAAGAAGGAGGGAGGCAGCAGATGAGAAATTATAGGCCGGTTAGCCTTGCTTCGGTCATTGGCAAGACTTTAAATTCCATTATCAAAGATGAGACCGCAGAGTACATGGAAGGGCATGATAAAGTAGGAATGAGTCAGCACAGTTTTGTGAAGGAGAGGTAATATCTGACAAATCTGTTAGAGTTCTTGGAGGAGGTAACAAGGAAGTTAGATAAATGAGAGCCAGTGGACATGATTTATTTAGATTTCCAGAAGGTCTTTGACAAGGTGCCGAAAAGGAGACTGTTAAATAAGTTAAATGCCCATGGTGTTAAGGGTAAGATCCTGGCATGGATAGAGGATTGGTTGATTGGCAGAAGGCAGAGAGTGGGAAAAAAGGGGTCTTTCTCAGGATGGCAGCCGGTGACTAGTGGTGTGCCTCAGGGGTCAGTGCTGGGACCACAACTTTTCACAATATGCATTAGCGATTTGGAGGAAAGAACTGAAGGTACTGTTGCTAAGTTTGCAGATGATACAAAGATATGTAGAGGGACAGGTAATATTGAGTAAGCAGGGGGGCTGCAGAAGGACTTGGACAGGTTAGCAGAGTCGGCAAAGATGTGGCAGCTGGAATACAATTTGGGAAAGTGTGAGGTTACGCGCTTGGAAGGAGGAATGGAGGCATAGACTATTTTCTAAATGGGAAAATGCTGAGGAAATCAAAAATACGAAGGGACTTGGGAGTCATTGTTCAAGATTCTCTTAAGGTTAAAGTGCAGGTTCAGGAAGGCAAATGCAATGTTTGCATTCATGTCGAGAGGGCTAGAATACAAGAGCAGGGATGTACTTCTGAGGCTGTACAAGGCTCTGGTCAGACCCAATTGGAGTATTGTGAGTCTTGGGCCCCATATCTAAGGAAGGATGTGCTGGCCATGGAAAGGGTCCAGTGGAGTTTCACAAGAATGATTCCTGGAATGAAGCGCTTGCTGTATGAGGAACGGTTGAGTCCTCTGGATCTGTACTCGTTGGAGTTTTGAAGGATGAGGGGAGATCTTATTGAAACTTTCAGGCTACTGCGACGCCTGGATAGAGTGGGCGTGGAGAGGATGTTTCCACTCGTAGGAAAAACTAGAACCAGAGGGCATAACCTCAGACTAAAGGGACGATCCTTGAAAACAGAGATGAGGAGGAATTTCTTCAGCCAGAGTGTGGTAAATTTGTGGATCTCTTGCCGCAGAAGGCTGTGGAGGCGAGGTCATTGGATGTTTTTAAGACAAAGATAGATGGGTTTGTGATTAATAAGAGGATCAGTGCTTATGGGGAAAAGGCAAGAGAATGTGGATGAGAAAAATGTCAGCCATGATTGAATGGCGGAGCAGACTCGATGGACCGAGTGGCCTCATTTTGCTCCTATGTCTTATGTTTTATGGACTTATGGTCTTATATACTGACACACTTGGAATAAAGGACCTGCTTCGATTTTTGAAGTAGTAAATCACAAATTTGTGCATGTAGAACAGCAAATTTTAGGACAAGCTATCGTCAGATCCATCCATCCACTCACTGATTCCTCAATCAAAACATTCAGGCATCCAACTATCGTTCATCCCTGCATCAACGCAAGTATTCCTTTATTGTTGGGTAGATGGTGGCGTAATCTTAATGCCAGTGTACCAGTAATCCAGAAGCCCAGGCCAATGATGTGGAGACACGAGATTAAATCCGACCCTGGCAGCTGGTGGAATTTGAATTCAATCAATAAATCTGGAATACATACTGACAGCGACCAGATAAACCTCTCTGATTCCCCAATGAAGGAAATCTGCCATCCCTACCTGGTCTCATCAGGATGTGACTGCAGACGGACAGCAATATAACTAACTGGGCAATGCCTTCTGAGATGCCCTAGCATACCACTCAGTTCAAGAGAAATTAGGGAAAGGGAATAAATGTTGGCCTTTCCAGAGATTCTCACGTCCCATGGAAGAATAAAGTGAAAGAAAACACAAGCATACATGTTTATCTAGTATAAAATATATCACCTCTCTGAATCAATCTCATAATCTGCCGGTATTTGTTTTTATATCCATCCATCAATGTTTTGTTGTGTTGGAGAGATCATCATTGTTGCTAACAAGGTGCCGGAGAAGCTGAATACTTTCTTTTCCGAAGAAATGGGAAACATTCATAGATGTTTGCAACTTAAAAATAATTAAATTGCCTCCAGTACTGTTGCTGGGTAGATTTGTTTATTAATAGGCCCCATTGACAATGCTGAGAGTTTGAGGTTGGCTTGCAGCCAAGTGTTCAGTACTGAGGAAACAGGTTTTTGATTTACTGAACAAACACCCTCAGATGCTTCCTGTCAATATTTTTGGGTATTTGGCAGCAGCCTGGACAGTTGCCAAATACTGCGTAGGACAGATTAACGTGAATCTGTAAGGATAACATGGGACTTCGTCAGTTATACAATAAATGTTTTATTCCCAAAAGGAAGGCACATTTTAAATGGTTTTTCTTCTAAGCAAATATTTTAAATGAATGCACTTTTCATTCTGTGATTAAAAAGTATCGGAAACTAGCCAATTGACTTGATGCTATTTCATTTGTATAGCTTCCAAAGAAATGTCCTTCCAACAATTAAAGCCTCTTTATGAACAACTTCATGAAGTGCAGGAAAAATATGTTGATGTCCCCAATCCCTCAGTCCAATGAGGTCAGTGTAAAGGCACAAAAATGAAAATAATTAAAAGTAAAAGAAAATCATATATCTACCTTGAACAGCGGGGATTTCTGGAAAATTCTCAATGTTCTGCTCCTCATTAAAAACTTATACCTGATGTACAACGTGTTCTGTTGTCCAGCATAATCTGGTTTCGATTATTTAACAGTCCCTCTCATAACTGCCAATGAGTGACGAAATGACCAGTTCATAACCTGGTTCAGTGAAAGATAAAATATTTATTCTTGTGATATTGTGCATTATGCCGCAAAGTCCTGATGTCCTGTGTTCCCAATACCAGCTGCTCGCCAATAAAATGAACTGTCATGATTTGGATGCTGAAGGAGAACTTTCCTGATTGCCGTGTCCGTTCTAATTCATTAGCTTCTTTGTCAAAAGTCAATGTCAATTTCTGTTTCTCTGTCAACTCAATGCTTAATTGTAAGTCAAGAAGTTTCCTTTCACCGTTAATTTTCACAGGGTTAAGGAGCTGTTGGGGAAATATAAGGTGTAACATTGTATCAGATAAGGAGTTTATTTTGTTAATTTATTCGTGGGCGGCACGGTGGCATAGTGGTTACCATTGCTGCTTCACAGCATCAGGGACCGTGGTTCAATTCCCGGAATGGGTCACTGTCTGTGTGTAGTCTGCACATTCTCCAATTGTCTGCCTGTTTACTCCCATTGTCCAAAGATATGCCAATTAGGTTGTTTGGCGATGATGAATTGTCCCATAGAATCAAGTGAATTAGCAGGGATGGGAATAGGGCCTGGGTGGGAGCGTTGTCGGTGTGGGCTCGATATGCTCCTAATGCACTGCAGGGATTCTATGGATATGGGTGCCGCTGGCTGATCAATATTTATTGCCCACTCATTGTCGAGGGCAGTTGAGAGCTAAACACATTGCTGTGGCTCTGCAATCACATGTCAGCCAGACGAGGTAAGGACGGCATATTTCCTGCTTGAAAGGACATTAATGAACCCGATAGGTTTTTACACAATCGACAATTATGTCATGGTCATAAGTAGATTCTTAATTCCAGACGTTTTTAATGAATTTAAATTCCACCATCTGCCATGGCGAGATTCGAAGCCGGGTCCTGAGAACATTAGTTGAGTTTGTGGATTAATTGTCTAGCGATAATAACGCGAGGCCACTGCTTCCCTACTTCTTATATCCAGTCCCAAATTACAATGATAGCTATCCACACCTGAAACACAATCATCCCAGCATTAAGTTACATAAATCGATAATAATTCTTCGAATGAATTATATTTCGCTGTAAAGTGTTAGAGACACAGAATTATTGCAAATCAGACTGACATCTTTACCCTGATAAGGTAATGTCATCTGTGTATGTCCATTCCCTTGTGAAGGGGTGACGAAATAAAGGCACTTAATTTACAATGAAATTGTTTATTTTTTCTAACAGATGCTCGAATGCAATTTCACTCTTGGACGAGCAGAGACATGACAATGGATTTCACTGTTCCTCCCTCGGTGTTAGTCTGTCTCTGGAATGTTCCATTGCCAGCAATCAATTCACCAGGAATAATCCTTGGTGCTTTTGATATATTTCATTTGATTTCATTTGACTTATTATTATCGCACATATTAGTGCACAGTGCAAATTATTGTTTCTTGCTCACGATACAGTCAGAGCATAACGTATATAGGGAAGGAAGGGAGAGAGTGAATAATGTAATTTTGCAGTCATAGCTGGGGTGTAGAGAAAGATGAACTTAATGCGACGTAGGTCCATTCAAACGTCCGATTGCAGCAGGAGAGAAATTCTTTTTGAGTCGGTTTATACGCGTCCTCAGACTTTTGTATCTTGTTCCCGATGGAAAAAGGTGAGCGAGTATGTCCGGAGTGCGTGGCGTTTTATTTTCATAGGATTTTAGATATTTTTACAAGTGTCGAATCGGAGGTTGTGTTGAGTCAGCGAGAGGCAGAAACTGGGCGTCCCTGAAACTCTTTGAGACTGACCTGCAAAGCCAACGCGTTCAATGTTGGCAGTAACTGAATGGTCTGGGTCCGACAGGTCCCTGAACAGTGTTTACAGTGTCTTCTTCAGTACGATAGTCTTGGGTCAGCCTGCAATTCCTCCGCCCCAGGATTCAGAATCAATTTACTCCACCCGAAGACACTTCAAACAAAGTAAAGAGAAAATGCTGGAAAATCTCAGCAAGTCCGGCAGCACCTGTAAGGAGAGAGAAGAGCTTACATTTCGATTAAAGATGACCCTTTGTCAAAACTTTGTCAAAAGGTCATCTGGATTCGATATGTCAGCTATTTTCTCTCCTCACAGATATTGCCAGGCCTGCTGAGATTTTCCAACATTTTCTCTTTTGGTTTCAATTCCAGAATCCGTAGTAATTTGCTTTTATACTTCAAACGAAATCGTCTCTTTGGAAATAACTGAAAACCGAAGATTCCTATCTTTACCCTGTCTGTTCTGCATAGACTCCAATTCAACTATGATGAAAATGACTCTTAGCCACTACTGAAATTGCCGGGCAGGCCATCCAGTTGTATCAAAGCTGCTTTGGAAAAACAAATAATAAAATCATCCAGAGGGCAGGTTTCAACAAGCTGGTTCACAACTGCCTTCTCAGCAGGGACAACTAAATGTTGGCTTTGTCAGTGATGCTCACATCCAGAGGATCAATAACAACAGTGTAAAGTGCTGCCGATTCTGGAAATCTAAAACTAAAGTAACACAAATGCTACTCAGCAGGTCAGTGTGCATCAGCAGATAGAGAACCAGATTCACATTTAAAATCGATGCCAGGATGCAAAATCTCATTGATATAATTCTAAAGAGCAAGGCTGTTCTCCCCAATATCCTACCTTAATACTGATTCTTCAAACAAAATCACAAATTTACTGGAATTTATCACATCTCGGTTTGTGGGAGTTTGTTGTACGTACATTACCTGTTGTATTTGCAACATGATAGCAGTGACTAAATTCAGCAAAGGTACATCAGTGAGTTTTAAGAACTTTGGGACTACATGAGGTCGGGTAAAGGGTTCTATAAATGTAAGCTCTACCAAAATGAAAGTTGTAATACGTTGGAAGTGCTGAGAGACTAATGCGAATATATTCATTCCTCTGCTGATCATAGCAGCATAGAATCATAGAATCCAGTGCAGGCCATTCGGTCCATCAAGTCTGCAGCTGCTCTCCAGCAGAGCATCCTATCCAGGCCCAGCCTTCACCCTATCCCGACAACCTCACATATTCAGAGGCTAATGTCTCTAACCTACACATCGTTGCACACTAAGGGGCAATTTAGAATCGCCAATCCACCTTGGGCCTGGGAATGATGCCCTGCTGGACAGCTGGTTCAGACTTGATGAAGCGATGGTCTCCTTCTGCACTGGAGGGATTCTGTGATTCTACGTTGCTCATCCTTGGACACAAAGGAGCAATTTATCGTACCAATCCACCTAACCCGTACATCCTTGGACTGTGGAAGGAAACCGGAGCACCGGAGGAAACTCACATGGACATGGTAGAATGTGAAAAACCACACACAGTCACCCAAGGTTGGAATCGAACCCGCTTCCCTGTCACTGTGAGGCAGCAATGCTACTTGTATCACTTAGTAATAACCACACTGGATTTTTTATTCTTCCCTCGTGTGAGTCTGATCACTAATTATGACAGGAATATTTCACACATCAGTTCTCTTTGTTTTAACTTGTCGAGTTGAAGCAATTTAGATCATCAATCAAATTAACATTCAATGGAATACCAGCCTGTTCACAGATACTTTATTTATTGTGACATCAGAACTTTCAGAACAAATTCTTAAATAGAATGTATTTATTCATTTAATTAAATAGCATCTGGTGTAATTTATGTTAAAAAGATTTCTATTCTTTTTGAACCAACTGTTAATATTCTTAAAATAACCGCTATTTTGAGTTGAAACGAATGAATAAGTGACGGTTTATCTGTTTTTGCTGCCATTAACATTTCATTGGAAACAGTGAGGTGCTTATGTAAATAAACACAGAAATAGAAATCCCAGATTAGATTGTTGACTGACGAAAACACAACAAATATTTCCCCACCAACACAGCACAGAAATAGAGACAAACATGCAAATCGATCAACGGATTCCAGAAATGATTGTTTTTATACATTAGTTATTCATCAATTATATGAAGAAAAAAAACATGACAATATCTATGTTCAGAATTAGGAAATAATCCCTTTGATCCCGAAATGTGATAACACGGCAAATGTGTTCGTGGAAATTCCCTGTGTTTCATCTCTCTCTCTCTGTCTTTCTCCTTCTGGTTCTGTGTCTTGTCTCTTCACGATAGTTCATCGTCTTCCCTCCACAATCTGAATTCAATGTTGCCCAATGTATTCTCTCAGCCGGAGTTGTAAGGAATGCAACACAATGAATTGGAATCCATGAGGGAGATTTACTCTAAAAGATCTCTTGAGCATCTATGATTTTGGGATATTTTATACATTTTCCTCTGTATCTAACCTGTATTGTACCTCGTAACAAGAATTCGATGTGGCAGTACCAAAGAAATTTTCCCTGTATTTATCCCTGCCCTTGGACTGTTTGACTGGACAGTGTAGAGGAATATTTAACCTACATCTAAACTCACGTACCTGCCCTTTGAATGTTTGATATTACTTGTAAAGGGAGATTTAATCCGTATCTAATCTCTGCTGTACCTGACCTGGGTGTATTTTATGGGACTGTGTCGCGGGATCTTCCCCCTCTACCGAACACCAATTCAAACTTGCCTCCCGATTCTCTGAAGGAAAAATGCAGAAGTGGTTTTACCGAGAAGAGATTCCCTGGTCTGTATGCCTTCATTGTGTTTGAGCAGACTTTGTTGACGGAGTTTCACTCTGTTTCTAGACAGTCTCGCTTTTCCAGGAATGTTTTATTTTGATAGTGAGAGGGAGGTTCACTTTGTATCTAAATCATGCTATTCCTGACTTGGGAGTGTTAAATTTGGCAATGCATGGGGGAACTTTACAGCTAACCCCATGTTACTCCTGTCCTGTGAATTTTTGATGGGGCAGTTGGCCGTCTCTCCAAATTTCATGGAGATTGAACCAGTCTCTTTATTAGACAGTAAATTTACCCTGTGTCAGCTTCTATTACATAAGGTCATGCCTCGGTTTATGTTGCACGAGACGCTATCTCTACACATATTAAACGAGATGCTTTCTCTGACTATACTAAATTAGACCTTGTCCCTGTTTATATTATGCATCAACATGTTTCAGTTTATATCAAACTAGCCGCTGTATCGGTTTGTATTAATTTAGACCTGTCTGCTTGTATTTAACTAGATGGAGTCTTATTTCTGCACTTGACCCTATCCACGTTTATATTGCATTGGACATGGTCTCAGTTTTTACTGCACTGGACAATGCCAGTAATGAGGAAAGTGTTTAAGGGGACACAATTCTCTGCATCCTCTTAAATAAGGAAAAGAAGCAGTGTTATCTGAAATCTACTTCTGCTGACTGCATTGAAAATGGTTACTGAGACCTGTATAGCATGCACTGTCAACACAGAACAAAGAACAAGAAAAGTTACTGCAGAGGAACAGGCCCTTCGGCACTGGAAGCCCGCACCGACCAAATACTGTCGATCCAATGCTGCCTGTTTCAGAATCCTGCCAGAGACCACTGTTTTTCATCCAACATAATATCTCTTCTTCTCGTAGAACCGCGGAGAAATGCAGACATCATTCAAATAGAGGCAAAGTTAAGTGCAGGCATAACACTAACACAGTCTAGTGAAATATGTACAGGGTCAGGATCAAATATTACTTACCCAGAGAGTATGGCTAGTGCAATATAAACTGATTTCTAGTCTAGCAGTGTATTAACAGAGACAGACTCTAATTTAACATAAACTGGGTCCTGATCCAGCAAAATAGAAATGGGTTTCTTTCCGAGTGCCATGTGGGGATGGTCAAAGGCCAAATGCTGATCTTTTCAGTGACACCCACATCCCATGAAACAAACATTACAAATATATATGACAACGTCGAGGAAAATAAAACTGAGACAGTGTCTAGTGCAGTTTTACTGGACATAGGAGCTTATACATATAAACTGAGACAGAGCCCAGTAATTAATGATACAGGACCTAAATTTCTTTAGACTGAGACGGAGTCAAGTGCATTAGTAATAATTACAAATAGATACAGGACAGTGACAGATGTAAACTGAGACAGAGTCCAGTGTATTAGTAATGATTACTGATACAGTACCTAGACTGATGTAAACTGAGACAGAGTCCAGTGTATTAGTAATGATTACTAATACAGTACCTAGACTGATGTAAACTGAGACAGAGTCCAGTTTATTTGTAATAATTACTGGTACAGGCCTAGACTGATACACACTGAGATACGGACAATGCAGCAATTAGGAGGTATTGCAAAATGCAATTATAGCTGAGACGTGACATAGTCTTAAATAAATAAATACATGGACTGGTGCAGCATTAACGTAAACAGGATCTAATTTATCAAAATCTAATGAACTATTCGCATAATAACTGTGACAGAACCATGTGTCATGCATGAAACAGTTGCTCCAGTTTAGTATGCAGTGGCAAATGTTCTGAGGCAGCAAGAATCGAGACACGGCCTCTTGTCAGATCAGCAGAAGCATGGCTCAGTACCGCCATAACTTAGAAATTATAATATAAGCAGGGCCTGTGTCTCATATACGAACACCTGATATTGAGCCAAGTGCAGGAAATAGCTTAGACATGACCTCCTGGAATATGATCCAGGCACAGCCTACTGTAATACAGACAGAGGCAGAAGCTAGCTGAATATAGGCAGAGATATGGTATGTTTAAAATTGTTGTGATTTTGATGTCACTGGGAAAGTCAGCTTTTGTTGCCAAACCATGAATTCCTTTGAGAATGTGGTGGCAAGCTTTGGGAAGCTGGTGGGTGGGGTGTTCTTCGAGCCAGCTACTTTGTCTAGAATGACATTGAGCTTTTGAGTGGCACACGTCAGGCAAGTAGAGAATATTCAATCATCTGTGTCGGCACAGACTTGGTGGGCCGAAGGGCCTGTTCCTGTGCTTGACTGTTCTGTGATATTTTTTCATACTCCAGCCTTTTGCCTTGTAGATGATGGATAGGAGTTGGGAATTCAGGAGGTGCGTTGTTCACTGCAGAACTCCGAGCGTCTGACCTGCTCCTGTGGCCACATGATTTAAACGTCTGTCTCCGTTCAGATTTTCACGAATTATAATTCATAGGATGTTGATAGTGGGCGAATTCAGCGATGGGTCATGCCATTTAATGTCATGGGGGGTGGTTTGGAATCTCCCTCATTGGAGACTGTCATTGCTTACCACTTGTTGTGCATTAATGTTCCTTGTCATTCATTAGCCAAACACTAAATGTTTTCGAAGTCTTACTGCACATTGACACAGACTGTTTCAGTATCTGAGGAGCCGCGACTGGTGCTGAACTATGTGCAAGCATCAGTGAAAATCCCACTTCTGAACTTTGATGAAGGCTGAAGCTTGGGGCTCGGTCACTAACCTGAAGAATTCCTGCAGCAATGCGTGTGACTGGCAAGATTGGCCATCAACAATCATCTTCCTTTGTGCTCAGTATGACTCAGGCAGTGGACTCTGTTCCCCCTGATTCCCATTGACTGCAGTTTCGCTCGGGCTCCTTGATGCCACAAACGGTCAGACGCTGCGTCCATGTCAAGGGCAGGCACTCTCTATTCACCTTTTTAATTTATTTTTTAAAATCCATATTTGGACTCTTTCCAAATCATTTCTGGAATCGAGTGCTCCTTGCGGGACCCACATTGAGCATCTTGGTGTGTGTGTGTGTTGTGTGAAATACACCGTGTTTGATACAAATTAATTCCACAATGATCACGTGCATCCTTCCATTTACACTACATGACGGACACACAATAAACACATCCAATTCAGATTGGCTTCCTTTACATATGTCACCTTTTCTGATGATTGAGGAGGCCAATTTTTGAAAAGTTAGTTCGGCCACAAGTGCTGCCCATTAAGCTACCATTCGTCATTGTGTGTTATTGTTTTTGTATCATGAATGGATATTAGGAGCTTTGGTGTAGAACCAGTTATCACCAAAATCCTGTATTCCTTGCCCTGCTGACGGTGGTGAATGTCTTAGCGAGATTGACCGAAGTACGTTAAGGATATGGACATATATGGAACATGGAGAAGTTGTTGGCTGGAGTAAATCTTCCAATACAATCACTAAACTGCACATCAGATATACCCGGTCTGCAAGCAGATGATGTATTTCAAGTGTGACCTCAGCAAAGATCTTTCCCGTGATGTTATGACTGAGATATGCCTGTAGTTGTAACAGTCTCTTCCATCGGTTTAGTTTGCAAAAATGTGTGATAAATTTGAATCATGCATGTCTCATGGAATTGTGGGTGCCATGGTGGCACAGTGGTTAGGTCTGTTGCCTCACAGTGCCAGGGCCACTGGTTTGGTTCCCGGCGTGGGTCAGTGTCTGTGCGGAGTCTGTACATTCTCCCCGTTTATGCGTGGATTTCTTCTGGGTGGTCCAGTTTCCTGCACAGTCCGAAAAGGAATGCTGGTAATGTGTGCTGGCCAGGCTAAATTCTCCCTCAGTGTACCCGAACAGACGCTACAGTGTGGCGACTCGGGGATTTTCACAGTGACTCCAAAGCACTGTTAATGTAAGCCTACTTGTGACATTAATAAATGACCCACAAACCTTAAATCTTCCAGCAAATAAGGAGAATGTCATAAATGTTCAGAAAGATAGTAATTATTTTCACTCATGACCGTCCATTCACAATTTAATAAATGCATTCACCAATTCTCATTCATTCACAAAGGTTAGTCTATTTAAAATTACTTTATGGAAGGTGGGTAACTGTCTAAGCTATAATTTATTTCACATTGCGAAGTGCATTCGGTAAGCTGGTAGTTAGCCGCCACCTTGAACCGTTGCACAACCTGCAGTGTAGGTACACCCACAGTGCTGTTAGGAAGGGTTCTCCTGGACTCCGACCCAGCGACGTTAAAGGAGCGGTAATATATGTCCAAGTCAGGTTTATGAGCGTCTGGAGGGAAATATCCAGGCGGGGTAGTTCCAATTCACCAATTAATATCAATTAATACAGATAAACAATTATTTCGCCAATTATATTCAGCATTTTAATAAATGAAAAACATTGCGGATTCTGGAAACTGAAACAAAAATAATAAATTCTGAAAATCTCAACAGGTCTGACAGCATCTGTGGTGAGAGAATAGAGTCAAAGTTTCGAATCAGGATGACCCTTTTTTTATTTGGAGAAAATTGAAGAGGGCGATGACATTGGGAACTGATGAGGGTGGAAAGGGATTAGGAAGTTTCTTTAGGATATAGTTAGTGATTGAGACGTTGATTTGGTCAGTTAGCATGGATAAGTTGATTATGATATTTGGGATCGGTATGTAAGTTCATGCAACTTGTGTGTGGCTCGAAATAGTGCATATAATTAAACAGTGCCTCTTTGAACTATTCACATCTCACAAGAAAGTTATGCAGCTTGTCTGACGCCTTGTTGGATACAATGATAATCTCTCCAACGCATTAGGAATACTCTGCTGAACCGTCATCCAGACTCGAAACGTTGGGTCTATTCTGTCTCCACAGATGCTGTCAGATCTGCTGAGATTTTCCAGCATTTTCTGTTTGTTTTCAGTATTTCATTTTGTACAACTTTGCTTTGAATAATTTATTGATATTAACATTTCTTGACACTGTATTGACCTTTTTGTCAACAAGGATAAAAATCTGTCCCAGAATGCAGTGGGAAATTGAACGAATTCAGACTGAGGATCATGAGTCGCTACCCAACAGTCTCTGCGCTTTAAACTCCTGATACATAACTGGTGTGATGATTTCCAAAGGAATGATATGAATTACACTACCTTGCACCTAATATGATTTTACTGAATTTTTAAATCCCGATTCATTATTACATTGTTTTGGGAAATAATGTAACACTTGTAGTTGTCCAGTGAGTTTCACAATATATCTGTTGCCACATTATTTATTTTACAGCTTGTTACCTTCACTAATTTGGGTGAGGGCATGGTGAGTGATTTGCTGCACATGTTTCAAATATTACAATCCTTCCTCCTCAGCCAAACCATGTTCCCTCTTTCGATCTTGGATATGAATATTCAGCATCAGCAGAGAAATGAACCATCCGTGCCGCAGGAAAATGCCCTCTTCTTTTCGTGAGGATCAGTTTGCTAACTCCCTCGAAAATCGGGTTTGATTTCACCCAGACCCTCTGGAAGCATTGAAGTTATTAGGCTGACAGAAATGGAATCAAGGAGCTGTTTCAATTTATGAACCAGTCAAGTACAAATATGGGAATGTGGAACAGCATCTTTCAGTACCATTTAACAATGCATCCACCAATCCGTTCACTGATTCCTCAATCAAAATATTCAGGCATCCAACTGATATTCATATCATTCATTCAACGGTCATTCATTCCTGCATCAACACAGTCATTCATTTATTGTTTGCGCAGATGGTGACGTAATATTAATTTAATTGGCCCAGTGATCCAGAGACCCAGGACAATGATGTGGGGACAGGGATTTAAATCGGAGCATTGCAGCTGGTGGAATTTGAATTCAATTAATAAATATGGAACAGATACTAATGGCGACCATCGGACCCTCTCTGATTCCCCAATGAGTGAAATCTGCCATCGCTACCTGGTCTCACAAGGATGTGACTCCAGATGGACAGCAAAATAGCTGACTCCTTAATATCTTCAGAAGTGGCCGAGAAAACCAGTCAGTTCAAGGGAATTTGGGACAGACAAAAAGTGCCGGTCTTTGCATCCAAACATCCCATGGAAAGATAAAGGGAAAGAAAATACAAACATACATGTTCATGTATCGTCTCTCTGAGACATTTCTCAGTTTGCCTGTAATTCTTTCTATCCATCTAACACCATATCCTGATGTGTTGGAAAAATCATCATTGTTGCTAACAGGGTGCCAGAGAAGCTGCATGACTTTCCTTTCATTAGAGATGGGCAAAATTCATCCAGATTTAGAACTTTAAAAAAGTAAAGTGCCTGCAGTGCTGTTGCTGGGTAGATTTATTTATAAATAGGCCTGATTGACAACGTGAAGGGTTTTAAGTTGGCTTGCAGCCAAGCGGTCAGTACTGAGGAAACAGATCTTTGTTCTGCTGCACAACACCCCCCGATGCTTCCTGTCAATCACTTTGAGCATTTGACAGCAGCCTGGATTGCTGCCAAATACTGTGTGGGACAGATCAGCGTGAACCTAAACGGACAAAATGGGATTCAGCATTTAAACAATAAATGTTTCATTCCCACAAGAATGACACATTTTAAATCGGAATCATTCTAATCAAATATTTTCATTCAATGGCCTGTTCATTATATGAGTAAATAGTATCGCAAAACAATAAAGTGACCAGATGCTTTTTCATTTGTATAACTTCCAAATAAATGTCATTCCAATAATTAAAGTCTGTTTATTAACCACTTCGTGAAATGCGAGAGAGAGATGTTGATGGTCCCAATTCCCCAGTCAATTGAAATCAGTGCAATGGCATAAAATGCATCGAAATATAATATGAAGAGAACGGCATAAAACTGACATGAACAGCGGGAATTCCTGGAATATTCTGAACGTTCTGTATCGCATTTAAACAGCAGCGTCTCTTGTACCTGATTAACACCCTATTCTATTGTACAGTATAATCTGATTCCTGTTATTGAAGAGTTCCAATCATAGCTGCCAATAAGTGGAGAAATAATCAGTTCATAACCTGATTCAATGGAAGATAAAACATTTATTCTTGTGATATTGTGCAATGTGCCGCAAAGCCCTGATATCTTGTGTTCGCAATACCAGCGAATGTTAGACAGCCGGTGGCCGATAGAGTGAGCTGCAATGATCTGGATGCTGAAGGAGAACTTTAATGATCTCCGAGTCCGTTCCATTTATTAACTTCTCTGTCAAAAGTCGATGTTAATTTTATGTTTCTCTGTCAACTCACTATTTAATTATCAGGATGGCGCGATTCTTATTATTTTCAAAGGGCTGTCTTCGAGATTGGGGTAGTTTGACAAATATAAGGAGAAACATTGTATTGTGTGAGAGTTTCTTCTCATCCCCAAACCCAGATTGTACAGTGATAGCCATCTGCACTGTAAATGCAATCACTTTGTTCATACCCCTCATTTAGTTACAGAAATCGGTAAAAATTCTTCTGATAAATGATGCTTTATTATTGTAATGTGACAGAGACCCGGAATTGTCGCAAAATAGACTGACGGTCTCTTTATTTTCCCAAAATGTTATTTCATCATTTTCAGATTTGTGTTCTTCTTGGGGGCGTGGTAAAAAAAACACCATATTTACAATGGAATTAGTTATTTTAAATAAAGAAATGATGAACTGCAATATCACCATCAGAAATAATGGAGACAATACAATGAACATATTCAGCCAAACAAATATCCCGACACAGATAAAATGTCCATTTTAATATTAACCTATTGTAAATCTGGAAGTCCATTCTGTTGGGGGTGTGGAAGGTGGGACCTGGATCCTGTCGCCGCCTCCAGCAGGGAATCAACAGGCGGCGCCTGGAAAGCCGCCCCCTTCTGCCGGGTATTTAAATACCGTTCACCGGACCGGAATCCAACAGTCCGGGAGCTGGTTGGTTCACTGAGTTTCTGACACAACCATTTCCCCCAAATCACCAGAAGGATGAGGTCGGCGATTTCTCTCAGTTTGTTGCTGACTTTCTTATCCGGTGAGTACTTTTTTTCATTGTCTAAGTCTCCCACAGTTACTGTCTCAGTTTTAGTCCATCTCTGTATTATTCCAGAGTCAAAAATCATTACACCAGGATTAATCCTCGGGTTTTTTTATCTATTTTTACAGGTGTCCAGTCGGAGGTTGTGTTGACTCAGCCAGAGGCAGAGACCGGGCGTCCAGGAGGCTCCCTGACACTGACCTGTAAAACCAGCGGCTTCGATCTTAGCAGCTATGGCATGGGTTGGATCCGGCAGGTTCCAGGACAGGGGTTGGAGTGGCTGGTGTGGTACTATACTTCATCCAGCAACAGCTACGCCCCAGCAATTAAGGATCGATTTACTGCGTCCAAAGACACTTCAACCAACATCTTCTCTTTGGACATGACAAGGCTGAAGACCGAAGACACCGCCATCTATTACTGTGCAATATACTACAGTGGGGTCACAGTGCTGAGCACAGCGACATCCTCATACAAAAACCTCATGGAAAGAGATCGCTCAAATTGGTGATCAGCACTACAGCAGGATTTTCAAAGTAAACGAGGCTTCAATGAAATAATGCGCAGAAGCAATATTAGATTGTGGAAAGGTATAAAAATCTTCCCGTAAAATCTGTGTTGAACGATATGCTAAATCTACATAGAGGGTTTAAAAGCATTCCGATACCCCTTGTAAATATAATGACTTGGACAAGCTACAATATCTCACTCATTCGCTCACAGAAGAGGCAGAATCAGATTTTTGAGAGAGCAGTGAAATTAAATCTCTGTATTTTACAGTCAGCAGTCAGACTCAGTATTTGTCATGCTGTATCTCACTGTGATAACTGGGGTGGCACAACAGTTACTGTCAATACAAAAACCCCTCAGCACTAATTGACCGAGACTGGGTCAGTGCTCTGTTTTACCATCCAACATTATTTGCAGTGCTGTATTATTTATGTCCAGCTCTGTACAAACGGCGAGAATCAAACGGAAAATTTATGATAACTATTCAATTATCATTTGGTGTTTTCAGTAACATGTTCATGTTATACCCGGTGAAATACAAAACATAAGGGTTATTTATGTAGAGCGAACGGTATCCACAAATACAATAATAATCTCATGAATATTAATTGACTTTGCTTTTCCTCAGGTTTGTGAATATTTAAAATAATGGCGGCTTTTCTGTCTATTTTTTGCAGGGCCAGTTACTGTATGACCCAGCCAAGGGAATGTGACACTGTGACTACTTTGACTACTGGGGACAAGGGACCATGGTGACGGTGACTGCAGGTAAGAACCATGCAATTATTTCGTAACTAAGTTTTCCTTGAGCTTTTGTTTTATATTTTTGATCGATTTTATTAATTCATTCGTTCACTGAAATGTGGTTTGGTGGATTCTGTACTAAAAGTCTTAACAAAGTTTCATGTGATTCTGCTTAAAATGGGGGTTATAAAATTCTCCTGTTAATTGACAAGGCGATGCTGAGGGATTCAATCCTTGGTTGTTGTATTTTGGTGTTTATCTGCTGAGGACATTGTGTGGCTGGGTTACTTTAAAAGTTACTGTCTAACTTCTGTTAAACAGTTCGACGTTTCTGCAGTGTATAAACTCGGTGACATCTAGTGGCTGCGTGTTGTACCATCTGCTGCACACGCATTTGAAATCTAACCCAATATTTTAAAAATGTGTTAAAGATTCTGTATTAATTGAGTGATCATATTCCGCTTACTCGCAATGCTGGCGTGGTTCTGACATATTTCTGTTAATTTAATCATTGATTAGTTTGATGATGAGCGGATTGGCTGGATTTAAATTTGAGATTTGCTGTCAATGTTACATTTGATTCTGTTGAAAGTGTTTGTAGAATTGAGCTGCTTCTGCATTATGCGGGGTTCAGTGATGTATATGTTTTTCTGTTGAGGAGATTGTGGGTCTGGGTGACTTTGAATAAGTAAAATTTTTGAAATGGTTTGGCGATTCTGCATTATTTAATCTCGGTGACACTGAGCTGTTACACATTTTGTGATTGAATACAAACAGTCTTCGCGTCTGAAACTGCTTTACGCATGATTATATGCTGAAATCAGGCAGGCTTTATTCCATTGGTATTTTTGAAAATCATAATTGATAATTGCAGGTTAAACTAAACCACAGTTTACGCAGTTTGTTCAGAATATAGTTTGCCACTGCATTCACTATTTGTTTACCCTGCAATGTTAAATCTCAGTGATTGCTGCAGCTTTTACCATCCAAATATTTAAATATGTTTGAAATATGATCCAATATGAATAAAATGTGGTAAAGTTTCCATATTAATGTGTTGGATATATTCTATCTCTTCACAATGCTATTGCTATTATTCCAGATTTCTGTTTTGTTTAATAATTCATACATTTGGTGACGAGCTGTTTTGCTGGATTCGATATTGAGATTTTCTTGCAATGTTACATTTTATTATGTTGAATGAATAATTGAGCTGCTTCTTCATGAAGCGGAATAATTCTCTCAGTGATGTGCTTTGTAGTGTTTATGTTCAGGAGATTCTGTGGTTCGGTCACTATGATAGTTTAAAATTTGCGAAGTGATTTGGTGTTTCCGCATTGTTTCTGCACTGTTTAAACTCGGCGGCACTGAGCGGTTACACGTTTTCTGGTTGAATGCAAAGAATCTCTGAGTTTGAAAGTCCTTGTAGTAGAAAACAGGCAGGTTTTGGATAAAAATGAAATCAAGATATCACAACATTTTTATAAATTTTAACTAATGTTTAAATATTAAAATAAATCATGACTTACAAAGTTCACTTGGACACTAAGTCATTGCTGCAATCACAAACTTCTCATTAACCAATTTGATCATGAAATTAAGATAAATCAAACAATTATTGATCGGTAATATAACTCCATATTCACCAAAGATTTTTTTATGTTAATATCATTATTCATTAATCACCTCTAATAGTTCTGTTCAATTAAAATGACCAGAAAAGTTTCTGGGCTGGAAATATTTTGTGATAATTCCAGAAACTATTTCAATGATAACGTGCTGTTTCCATAGCAGCGCTCAATTCAACAAGATACTTTGCATTAGTCGTTATATCCCAGATTAAGTTCGCATTCACTGGAATACGAGTTTTGCAGAAAAAGACGTTGCTTTTTGGCAATTTATGTATCCGATTATTACATTTTCTTTCTGTGCAGTCGCAATCAGATTATTCCTTCCAAGTAATTTGTAATTGGATACCGAGATAATTAATTACTAATCTCATCTCAAAATTTGTGAAATGGTTTGGTGTTTCTCAATTGTTTCTGTATTGTTTCAACTCTGTGATACTGAGCGGTTACACGTTTTCTGGCTAAATGAAAATAAAACTGCGTTTGAAAATTCTTGCAGGGATAAAGGAAAAAGGTTTCGGAAAAATAAAATAATTAGATGTTTGGGCTTTTATTCATGTTAACTGGTGCTTACATATTAAAATAAATCATGAATTACAATTCTTACAGAGACACTGTATCTCTGTTAGGGAGATTACACTACCCTGAATCTGTTATATTTGAGGTGCTCATTTTCAGAAAAAATACATTTTTGCCCAGTTTTCATGATTTGAGACAGACAGGGAGAGATAGTTAAAAGGCGAAGGGAGTTTTGAAATGAACATCAGGTTAATTTAAATTTTTTATTGACTTTTTTGCAGTTGTAATTTGACCTTAGATCAATTAGAATCAAACAGTTTGAATAAATTTGACAGAGCGAACAGAATCCATTTACACACATAACATATCTGAATGGTCTCTTTCTGGTGTGGCTGTGCTACTGTAAATAGGATAACTGACCACTTGCATTCCAGAACTGACTGGGTCAGCATTGCCCTATTTCCAAGACCAACATTGAGGGGCAGTACAGTGGTTAGCACTGCTGTCTCACAGCGCCAGGGACCTGGGTTCTATTCCCAGCTTGGGTCACTGTCTGTGTGGAGTTTGCACATTCTTCTCATGTCTGCGTGGGTTTCCTCCGGGTGCTCTGGTTTCCTCCCACACTCCAAAGATATGCGGGTTAAGTGGATTGGCCATGCTAAAAATTGTCAGGGGGACTAGCTAGGGTTAATGCATGGGGTTATGGAGATAGGGCGTGGGTGGGATTGTGGTCGGTCCAGACTCGATGGGCTGAATGGCCTTCTTCTGCACTGTAGAATTCTATGATCCTTGAAAAGGTACGAAATCAACTGCATTACTGCAAATAGTTTTATTTCCAAAACTGTATGAGAATTCCCACCTGACTCTATTGATTCAAGGAAACTTTGTTAATTTAAAAAATGTCCATGAATACTGCAGAGGCTTCTGCAACTCTTCCGATGTTGTTGTTTGTTAACTCAGATTTTTCAGAAAGAGAATTGAACAATCGTTTGAAAGGAGAAATAATGCACGTTTTTATGAAAGGGAATGATATTAGGACTAATTGTATAACTGTTTGAAAATAAGCTAGCACAGACATGATGTGTCTCCTCATGAGCTGTTATTTCACGATTCTATTGTTAGATCAATGTCTCTCCAACATTCCAAAATATCCAGTCCGAATTCTATCTCTGCAAATCAAGGTCACGAACTACAGCATGACGACACAGTTTGAAATACTCTGCAGTCCCTTTGAGATGCTGACCGTGACGTGTGTCTGTAGTGTACTGATTATCATTCACCTCACACTCTGAAAGATCCACAATTGAAAGTGAGAGGGGGAAAGTTTAAAAGAGATGTAAGGGGGAAGTTTTCCAAGAGTGGTAAATTTGTGGAACTCGCTGCCTCACAGCGTGGTGGAGTCTGAATCGTTGAATGGTTTCAAGGAGGAGATAGATATATTTCTGACACAAAAAGGGATGGAAGATATGGGGAACAAGTGGGGAGGTTGACTTGAGACCAGGGAGAGATCAGCCATGATCTGACTGAATCGCGGAGCAGGCTCTAAGGGCTGAAATTTACCTATTCTGTTCCTATAAATACAAGTTAAGTTAGAGTTTATTAGTCACAAATAGGCTTACATTAACAATGCAGTGAAGTTACTGTGAAAATCCTCTAGTTATTACTGTATCACAGCAGCTCGTTTGCACAATGTGACTGAACCATCACATCAATACTTAGAGTAAATGACTGGGCTGAGACCTGGCTTGAATAAAATCATGAGGATCACTTGTCATCACAGAATCTGAGAAATTTACTGCACAGGATGCCATTCAGCCCATCATGCCTGTACCAGGAGAAAATGAGCTATCCAGTTTAGTCCCACTTTCCAGGTATAGGTTATGACCCTATAGGACACAGCATGTCAAGTCCATATCTGAATACCTCTTGCATGTGAACATTTCTGTCTCCACCACCCTTTCAGAGAGTCAGTTTGATTCCCCACCACCCTCTGGGTGAAAACTTCTCCACACTTCTCTAATCCTTCTGCCAATTGCTTTACCTCTCTGCCCCTTAGTTCTTGACATCTCTGTTAAGGATCTAGGACCTTCTGAGCCACACTCTCTGGCTAACCACCCCCTAACTAGAATGGTGCTGAGTACTCCAGCTGTGATCTAGCTAGTGTTTTTAGTAGTTCCAGGAAAACCGCTCTCCATTGATTCAGTATAATGGAAACTGGGAGATGCAACCTGTTAGCATTTGAAAGATATTCACAAATGATTGGAGGGTTTCTTACAAACAACAAAGAACAAAGAAAATTACAGCACAGGAACAGGCCCTTCGGCCCTCCAAGGCTGCACCGACCATGCTGCCCGACTTAACTAAAACTCCCTATCCTTCCGAGGACCATATCCCTCAATTCCCATCTCATTCATGCACTTGTCAAGACACCCCTTAACAGTCACTACTGTATCTGCTTCCACTACCTCCCCTGGCAACGAGTTCCAGGAAGCCACCACTCTCTGTGTAAAAAATCTGACTCGTACATCTCCTTTAAACCTTGCCCCTCGCACCTTAAACCTATGCCCCCTAGTAATTGACTGTTCCACCCTGGGAAAAAGCTTCTGACTATCCACTCTGTCCATGCATCTCATAATCTTGTAGACTTCTATCAGGTCTCCCCTCAATCTCCGTCGCTCCGGTAAGAACAAACCAAGTTTCTCCACCCTCTCCTCATACCTCATGCCCTCCATACCAGGCAACATCCTGGTAAATCTTTTCTGTACCCTCTCCAAAGCCTCCACATCCTTCTGGTAGTGTGGTGACCAGAATTGAACACTATATTCCAAGTGCCGCCTAACTAAGTTGGGATTTTTCTCTGTTCTGCCCACTCGATGACTTCTCCCGTGAATATCTAGCTGGAGTATTGGGCCCTGGTGTGTTTCCTTTTTCATCTTGTTGACTCTAAATATTGAATCTTGTGGTTTCAGACACCAGCTAATCAAACTCCCAACAACAGATTGTCTTTTGCTGACTGTATTAATAGCACTGCAACAATACAGACAGAGTATAGTTACCCCATCCAGAGAACAGGGAAAACGTTGGGGTAGACTCCTCATGGTTTAAGTATGTCCAAGCTGTCAATGATTTTGTTGTTTTCTGTGGATCCTCTCCTGATGGGAGAGTCTGATGTGGGATCGACATGGACATCCACAGAACTGGCAGTTCATGATGTTGTTGTTAGTGCTCAAGGGGAATGGGAGGAGCTCTGTGGCTCCACCCTACCTCTGGTCTTCCTCTGCTGCTGCTCCACCTCTGGTCTTGCTCTGCCACCGCTCCACTTCTGATCTTCCTCTGGATACCTCGGATGTTGAGAGTTTGGTGATGATGGTCCTTGAAACTGAACAAAATGTCAGTGCTGCCTCCATATCTGCCGGTCGCCACAGTGTTTTCCCCAGAGAGGTGGTCCGCAGTGCAGAAGTTTGTGAGGATATATTTTACGGGGTCCGTGTGTCATTTGTATTGACCACCTTGATGCTGTTTGCCCCGAGACAGTCTCCCATCGGGAAACTTCAACACATTGGACTTGGTCTCTTGAAATAAGTCATGAACATGGATTGTTAATAAACTCCTGTCCTGCTTCTTGCGCTGTCCCCATTATAAGAGCCTGCCGAACTGAAAATGACACATCAATCCCTTCTCTTTGTCCTTTAACAACTCCAGTGACACAAGCCCTTATCCTGTGCAACAACCTTGTGTATGGCACCTTATCAAATGGCTTTTAGAAATTCAATCAATGCAATATTCTCTGGTTCCCCTTTATCTAACCTGTTAGTTACATCCTCAACAAATTCTACTGGATTTGTCAAATTCATTCATAAACCAATGTTGACTTTGTCCAATCATGTTCTAATTTTCTAATTGCATTGTTATCACTTCCTTAATGATAGATTCCAATATTTTCCTCCAAGTCCTGCAGTTTGATTTGAAACAGCACACCTTTTGTTTTTAGCTTCACACAGAGTCTCAAACTTCCTCCTCTGGCCAACATTTATGAGAAAAACACTTTCTTCCCCCCCACCCCCCTCCTGGGAAATACAGAGAGTTGTGGGATTCTGGAACTGGAATTAGAGCTGGAGGATAATCCCGGGTAATGATTTTGGGATAAAGCAAAATCCTGCAGATGTTGGAATTGTGAATAAAACTGACCTGCTGAGTTTATCCAGCATTTTCTGTTTTTATTATAATGATTTTGGGACCTGGGTTTGAATCCCACACGTTTCAATAAAAATATTGATGCAACATGAATCAATTATTGTAAAAACACATCTGGTTCTCTAATGCCCTTTAAGGAAGGAAATCTGCCGCCTGATCCAGTCTAACTGACATGTGACTGGATTCACAAACAATTCAAGGGCTGACTGGGTAAACAGGGAATGTCACCATCAGAAAAACAGAGCCCCCTGGAGGGCGGAAGGGTTAGGACAGGTTATGGAGAAGGTTAAAACTGTCATCATTGAGAACAACACAGACTTCAATGGAACAACTGGTTCCAAACACAATCTCTTGTAGTTAGTGTGGCAGGGTGTGGTGAATCAAGTTTAAAAAGAGTCAAATTATATATAGTTTCTGGTTTGGACAACCACATTTAAATCTGGAACTCAGATGACGATATGAATTGGTGTTCGGTGGTAAGATCTAAATCTGTGTATTATGCCAGGAAGCCTTAAACCCAGAGTGAGAATATTTCAGAACCAGGATTCAAAATACATGGCTGTGGAGGGTGAATTCACCCTCAGAAGGACCGTGGATATTCTGTCATGGGAGGAACTACTGGAAGAAATAAATCATCCTGTACATGGGAGAGACAGAAACTGTGAGGACCATCTCTTCCAATCACAGATTCTGTCTCTCCCGATGTTGCTGCATCTGCAGAGACAGAGTCTCAAACTGGAGGAACAGCTTTGCCACCTATTTTGAGAAAAGACTCAGCAGCCTATCAGTGACGTGTGGAGGAGTTGTGTCTTCCTGCTACAGAACTAGTTTCATAGCAGTGTGAGCCTCAAAAGGAATGATCCAACCATCGGCAGAGCTTTCCCCATTCTGCTGAACAAGTCTTGATTATTTTTATATATCTCAGTAGGTGGGGTGTACAGCTCAGGAATTTGAGTAACCAGATATTGTGAACATACTTACCAATCACTTGGGTCGTCACATTAGAAATTGAGATCCATTCATCCAGGTTCATATTCTAAACTGCTTTTATTTGCAGTTTAACGCTCACAGACAACATACAGAATCCCCGGTCAGAGCTGATCTCAGCTGGTGTAGTGAGGTTATTGATGGGTTATCAATGTAAATCCACACACAATGAAGATCAGAATCGGGAGAGATTTTTCCTGCTCCACCGTCTGAACCAGTAAACATCTGATTCAGTTACCTTGTGTCAAATAGTTAGAATTCTCATTTTGGAAAGAGAGTATGGGAGTATTTTTAAAATAAGTTAACAAAAAATATCATTCATAGATTCCAATTTAAAAGATTTAATATATACACAGTCTTCAGTATTTGTGTTATCTTATTCAAAGAAGTAAACTAACAGAAACACAAAAGGTAATGTTACTACGTGACTACATCACTAATAAAGGAGTTACTGAGAATGGAAAACGATACCCTGGAAACAAAAAAATAGCCCTTAAAAATCAAAGAGTACCTTTCCAGAAAATCTCAATGCAAGCATTGAAAATAAATACTTTGAGCCCTGCAGATGGATCTTTCAGAGAATGAATTGTAGATTTTGCCCCAAAGATCAAATTAGAATTGAAGCAAAAGTTCTTAATTTTATTCTCAACAGGTTCCTGTTGAGAGTTCTTCAGTTAAGAGGGAAGATCACAGGTGTTGCTTTTGAAAAGGGACATTGCAGCCCCGAAAATCAGTGACATTTCCAGAATATTAAATTTCAGCGAGTTATAGGGTTTGTTAACATCAACAGAAATAAAATATTGTCAGACTGTCAATACTGAACAGCAGCAAAAACAGCAGAATCCAACCCCTGCAGTCACTTGTGAACTTGTTGATGTCTCAGGAGCCATTGTGACTGAGTGAATCCCTTCCCACACACAGAGCAGTTGAATGGCCTCTCAGTGTGAGTGCGTTGGTGAGCCAGCAGGTTGAAAGACTTTGCGAATCCTTTCCCACACACAGAGCAGGTGAATGGCCTCTCCTCTGTGTGAACTCGCTGGTGAGCAGAGAGGTTGGATGACCGATTGAATCCCTTCCCACACACGGAGCATGTGAATGGTCTTTCTGCAGTGTGAGTGCGTCGGTGAGCAGTGAGGTTGGATGACTGCCTGAAATTCTTTCCACAGTCAGTGCAGCTGAATGGCTTCTCTTCAGTGTGAATTTTCTGGTGTCTCAGCAGGGTGGGTAAAGCTGTGAATCCCTTGCCACACACAAAGCAAGTAAACGGTCTCTCCCCAGTGTGAATTCGCTGGTGTGCAATGAGGGAGGATGCCTGTCTGAAACTCCGTCCACAGTCAGTGCAGCTGAATGGCTTCTCCTCAATGTGAACTCGCTGGTGTGACAGTAAGTGGGATGACACAGTGAATCCCTTCCCACAGTCGGAGCAGGTGAACGGCCTCTCCCCAGTATGAACTCACTGGTGTGACAGTAGGTGGAATGACTGAGTGAATCCCTTCCCACACACGGAGCAGATGAATGGTCTCTCCCCGGTGTGAGTGCGTTGGTGCACAGTGAGTGCTGAAGAATGCCTGAACCTCTTCCCACAGGAGGTGCAGGTGAATGGCTTTTCCTCAGTGTGAATTCTCTGGTGAGACCAAAGGCCAGATGACTGAATGAATCCCTCCCCACAGACAGAACAGGTGAATGGTCTCTCCCCAGTGTGACTGCGCCGATGGTTTTCCAGCAGGGAAGGGTAACTGAATCCTTGCCCACAGTCCCCACATTTCCACGGTTTCTCCATGGTGCTGGTGTCCTTATGTTTCTCCAGGTTAAACGATCAGTTGAAGCCTCATCCACACACAGAACATGTGGACAGTTTCTCCTTGCTGTGAATGGTGTGATGTTTTTTAAGGCTGCGGAACTGGATAAAGCTCTTTCCACAGTCAACTCACTGAAACACTCTCACTCGGGTGTGCACGTAACTTGGTGCTTTTTCAGTCACACTGATGTTTGAAATCTTCTCCAGACAGAAGACAAACATTTCTCCTTCCACATTCAAAGTCTGAGGATATTTAAGTCCAAGTGAATCGAGACTCTGTCTGATTTTGATGTGATGTTTCTTCACCTCACCTGTAAAAGGAGTTTACAAAATTAATCACTGTCAGTCCAGGATAGAAATTTTGAACAGACAATTCTAATTCTCTGGAACATTTCTTCCTCTCTTGTTCCCCAAATCAATAAATTCCTGTCCCACAAATTCTCCCTCCTCCCTTGGCTTAAATCCAAACCCATCTCACCATTTCTTTTCTCCACTCCCAGTTTTCTCCCTCCCTCTCCTCTGTCTGGGTTCAGTTCTCCAGCTCCTGTCTGCAGACTGACAATAAAACCAATGGGTCTTATTGGGGGTGTTGGGGCCTCCAGCGGGTGTTTGTGAATCCTCCCCGCCCACCTCCCAGGGTTTCCTTCCTTCCCAGAGATCAGAGTCCTCATTGATTTGAGGCCAAAGAGTAACCTCTTATTTATTGTCCCCCTCCCCCATCCTCTGATGTGAACCATCCTCCAGTGGCTGAGCCAGGATGGGGCCGTTAACCTGGGCCTGTTCCCGGGAGGGAGGGAGGGAGAAGCCCCGCAGCTGCAAACCAGGGAGCTGACAATGATTCTGAAGGGTTTGCGGATCCACAAAGTGTTTCCAAATCCTCCCAGCCACCGCCTAACGCTGACTCCGCTTCTCCGGGACAAACAAGCGCCAAGGACAGCAATGACACTGCGCATGCTCCACATCACAATGCCCGGGCACTGATTGACGGCAGCTCCGGACCAATCAGAAGAGGGGGCGGGGTTGGAGGACCGTGTGGCAGCGGCTGGTCCTCCAACAATCGGAGTGAATGAGGGGCGGGGCTGGAGGACCGAACGGGAGCGGCTGGTCCTCCAACCAATCGGAGTGAATGAGGGGCGGGACTGGAGGACCAGCGGGAGTGGCTGGTCCTCCAACCAATCGGAGTGAATGAGGGGCGGGGCTGGAGGACCGAACGGGAGCGGCTGGTCCTCCAACCAATCGAAGTGAATGAGGGGCGGGGCTTGAGGACCGAGCGGGAGTGGCTGGTCCTCCAACCATTCGGAGTGAATGAGGGGCAGGAAGTGCGGGTAATGGCGACGGACAGGCGGTTTTAACTCGGAAGCGAGATCAATACGAGGTAGAGGGCGGCGCGCGGGGAATGATAAATGTGGCGGGTGGGTGGAGAGGCTTTGTAAACATGTTGTTCAAACCCAGACCCCGGAAATGAACTTCCCGGTCCCCCCCTTTGTACCCAATGGAGCGGCAGCTTGTAGTGTTAGACCCGGGCTGACTGCCGCCATTGAGGCTGCATGTGGGAGGCTGGCAGGGATTGTGATCGGAGAGTGAAGCCCTGACGTCACAATGGAATGGGTGAGCGTGTGACGTCACAATGGAATGGGTGAGAGTGTGATATCACAATGGAATGGGTGAGGGTGTGACGTCACAATGGAATGGGTGAGGGTTCCTGATGAGCTGAGACTGGGCTGGAGTCGGGCGATGGCACTGACATGTGGCCCGGTGGCACAGTGGTTAGTGCAGCTGCCTAACAGCGCCAGGGACCCGGGTTCGATTCCAGCCTCGGGTCGCTGTCTGTGCAGAGTTTCTACATTCTCCCCGTGTCTGTGTGGGTTTCCTCCGGGTGTTCCGGTTTCCTCCCACAGTCCAAAGATGTGCTGGTTAGACGGACTGGCCATGATAAATTGCCACTTGGTATCAGGGGGATTAACAGGTAAATATGTGGATAGGGCCTGGATAGGGATTGTTGTCGGTGCAGGCTCGATGGGCTGAATGGCCTCCTTCTACACTGTATTTTATTATTCATTACTTTTAATTAATTACTATTAATGCTTCTATGAATGAAGGTGGTCTTGATGATGATGTGGACATGTGGCTGGAAGCTCATCTTGAGATGAACTATTTCACCCTGGTTGTGAACAGCCTGGTTCAGCCTCAGACAGTTGCCAGGAGGAGAGATAAAGTTGTTGGTGAGGGAGTGGAGTTCATAGTGGGGACTGAACACAATGGGTTCAGTCTTCCCAGTATTTAAATGAAATAAATTTCTGTTCTTTCAATACTGGATGTCAGACAAGTCAGGATGGTGTGTGGGTTGGAGAGGAACTTGGAGCTGATGGTGTTCACAGGGTTTGGAAATTCTGTCAAAGTTCCTGTTGAGTTGTTGATGAATAAAATCTCTCTCTTCACCTCCGGCCTCTCCTACTTCTCTCTGTTTCCACTCAGAGTGTGGAGATGCCGGCGTTGGACTGGGGTAAGCACAGTAAGAAGTCTCATAACACCAGATGAGAATCCATTGATATGGATGGAGATTTACAACTTTTTGGGAATGAAATAGGAAAGAATGTTCTATAGAAACTAGAATTGTCTGCTCTGAATTTCTATCCTATATTAACTGTGATGACCTTTGCAAACTCATTTCACAAGATTTTGAACGAGGAATCACAGGCAAAAATCTCAACTGTCACATCGAGACAGTCATATTCCTTGGGATCTGAATATTTTGTAATATGGAACTGTAGCTACGTTATATCTTTCCAGACATCTCTTCCCTCAGAGGATTGTTAGTCTTTTGGATTTCTCTTCCACAGGGACCAGTGGAGGCTGAGGATCATTGAATATATTCCAGTTAGACATATTTTTGACTGACAAGGGGTCAAAGGTTATGGGGAACAGACAAGAAGATGGAGCAAAAGCTAAGATGTGGGGGGATTTCTTCACTCAAGGATGTGGTAAAGATTTGGAATTCTCAACCCCTGAGGACAGTGAAGCCTCAGTCATCAACTATTTTCAAGAGAGAGATTGATTGGTTTCTCGATATTGAAGATATCAAGGGATATGGGTTTAGTGTGGGGAGAATGATGCTGAGGTAGATGAACAAATTATCTCATTGAATAGTTTAAAAGGCTCGATGAGCCAAATGGCCGACTGCAGCTCCAATTTGTTATGGTCTCTGTGTCCAGGACAGGAAGCAGTGAGCATGGATCTGTCAATCAGCCTCAATCAGCACCTTCAGGAGAATTGGGAGGGTGAATATTAGATACAGCAGAGTGAGAATGGAGGGAGAGTGTGTGGGATGGAGATTTACAGCTTTTGAGGAATGGGAGAGGAAAGAATGTTCCATAGAAACTAGAATTGTCTGTTCTGAATTTCTATCCTGTACTGACACTGATGACTTTTGTAAACTTGTTTTACAGGATATTGAAAGAGGAATCACAGGCCGAAATCTCAAACGTCACGTCTCGATCTGACAGAGTCATATTCCTTGGGAGCTGAATATCATCGGCCTTTGAATCTAGAAGGAGAAATGATTGTCCAGTCTGTTGATTTGAAAAGATTTCAAACATCAGTGTGACTGGAAAAGCACCAACACACTGCCACACTCGAGTGAGAGTGTTCTAGTGCTCGGACTAAAGAGCTTTAACCAGTTACACAGCCTGAATAAATACCACACCATTCACAGCGGGTAGAGACGGTACCCGTGTTCTGTGTGTGGACGAGGCTTCAACTGATTGTCCACCCAAGAGAGAGGCAAGGACACCTGCACCATGGAGAAACCATGGAAATGTGGGGACTGTGGGACGAGATACAGAGCCCCATCACAGCTGGAAGCACATCGGCGCAACCACACTGGGGAGAGGCCATTCACCTGCTCTCAGTGTGGGAAGGGATTCACTCGGTCATCCAGCCTGCAGACACACCAGCGAGTTCACACTGGGGAGAGGCCATTCACCTGCTCTCAGTGTGGGAAGGGATTCACTCGGTCATCCAGCCTGCGGGCACACGAGCGCATTCATACTGGGGAGAGACCGTTCACCTGCTCTCAGTGTGGGAAGGGATTCGGTGATTCATCCAGCCTGCTGAGACACCAGCCAATTCACACTGGGGAGAGGCCATTCACCTGCTCTCAGTGTGGAAAGGGATTCTGTGATCCATCCAGCCTGCTGAGACACCAACGAGTTCACACTGGGGAGAGGCCGTTCACCTGCTCTCAGTGTGGGAAGGGATTTGCTCAGTCATCCAACTTGCAGGCACACCAGCGAATTCACACTGGGGACAGGCCATTCACCTGCTCCGTGTGTGGGAAGGGATTCACTCAGTCACCTCACCTGCTGAAACACCATCAGGTTCACGAGTGACTGCAAGGACTGGATTTTGCTGTTAATCACATCGAGGTCCCAACCATTTTCATTGGTGTCTGTTTCTGCTGATGTTAATAAACCCGAGCCCAGTTGTAAGATTTGTATTGTGGATTGTCTTGTCTGAGTCCTGAACTCGTAAATAAAAACAAGAAGTGCTGTAAAAACTCAGCAGGTCTGACAGCATCTCTGGAGAGAGAAACAGAGCTAATGTTTTGACACTGAAGAAGAGTCACATTCAACTGGAAACATTAACTGTTCCTGTCTTTACAGATACTGTCAGACTTACTGAGATTTTGCAGCAACTTCTGTTTTTAGAATGACGGTGAATGCTGGATACATGAATCAGAGATTGGTGTAAAACTGGGATCTGCTCCTAAATCAAAGTGAAACAGCAGGTTAAAGTTTCCAGTCTGAAAAGTACTATGGTTATTATACTATATCTACCATTTTAAGGCTGGTTTTAACTTATTTAAAATAAACCTATTTAAAATATATTTGTTAAAGTCAGTATTAAAATACGAGTTGGATGAGTTCACAGGAGCCTGTTAACCGCTGGGACAATTATTCAACAAACATTGTCTGTCCAGACAGAGAAGAAGCTGCAGTTTGTTTGCAGGAATTCCCTGTTTTATTGATGTGTGTGTGTGTTAGACATCAGGATAACTAAAACTACACAAACCTGGACATCAATGGTGATCTGATTGACAGTTACTCTGGGAATCACTCCCACTGTGAAACTTCAGCACTGACACTGCTGAATGTTGTCGGCTCAGGGAGTGGGACCTCCAGGAGTGGACTGTAAAAAAGCTGGGTTTCAGTATCCTGACTAATATACGGTGAGGAACCAGAAAAACCCTTACTGAGGAACTGTCTGGGGTTTTACCAGTGTAGGTTCAGGGGCGAATGATTCCTGACTCCCTGAAATATCTGATATTGAACCCAGTTTGGAACAAGATTCATTCAGTTTCCAGGAGAATAGAGACAAAAATCACCCACAACTGAGAGAGAGAAAAACAGCCACCTTGATCAATGACTTGGATGAAGCCAGAATTGATGATACAAAGATAGGTAGAAAAGCAAGTTGTGAGGTTGTTACAAAAAATCTGTAAGGGACACAGATAAGTTACCTGAATTGACAGAAAAATGGCAGATGGAGTATAGTGCAGGAAAGTGGGAGCTTTTCCACTTTGGCAGGAAGAATAGAGAAGCAGAAAATTGTTTAAATATACAGAAACTGAAGAATACTGCCGTAGAGAGGAATCTGGGTGTCCTTGTATATGAATCGTGAAAAAATAGGATGAAGCTACAGCAAGTAAAGAAGAAGGCAGATGGAGTGTTGGACTTTACTGCAAGGGGGTGGAGTTTGAAAAAGGGAACTTGCTGCACCTACACAGGACATTGCTGAGATAGCAGCTGGAATACTGTGTACGGTTTTGGTCTCCCTACTTATGGAATGACATGCTTTCATTGGAATGAGTTCAGAGAAAGTTCACGAGACCCATTCCTAAGATGAAGATGTTGTCTTTTGAGGAAAGGTTGTAAGGTGTAGGTGAGAATTCTCCCATCCCGCCCGCCACAGGTATCGTCGCGGGCAGAGGGGCGGGACCACAAAGGCCCATTGACCTCGGGCAGGATTCTCCAGTTTTGGGGTGAGCGCGGCCGGACAATCCAACTCATTGTCTTTTGGGGAAAGGTTGCACCTCTAATCATTAGGTTTAGAAGAATGAGCAGTAAACTTTCTGAAACATATAAGATTCTCATGGGGGGTTGACAGGCTAGAGGCCAAGAGGATGATTCATGAAGGAGTCTTGAACTTGGTGCCACAGATCAACAAGAGTCAATGGTATTGTTTTAGCCCTTACAGACACCAATACTTTATCCTCAGTTTTAGTCATGTTAGCTGGTGTTGTCCACCCAATGGGACAGGCTCTGTTTCATTTGAGAGTTTTTGATTTGATTTGATTTACTATTATCACATGTATTGGGATACAGTGAAAGGTATTGTTTCTTGCGCACTATACAGACAAAACATACATTCATAAAGTACATCGGGGGAAAGGAAAAAAGAGGGTGTAGAATATAGTGTTACAGTCATAGCGAGGGTGTAGAATAAGATCAATTTAATATACGTTGGTCCATTCAAAAGTCGGATAGCAGGGAAGAAGCTGCTCTTGAGTCAGTTGGTACATCACGTGGGTGGGTGGGTGGGAGGATGGCTGCGTGTGTTAGTTTTTGTGCATGAGGATGTGGGTATCTGAGTGAAGCTGCTTCTCATCAGTTGCAACACAACCTTCCTCTGAGCAATGATAGGTCTCTGAGTTTCCAACTGAGTGATTTGAGTGATTCAGAGATTTTCCATCCAGACTGACTGAGTGCTGCGTAAAACCTGACATCTACACAACCTGACCCCACTTCTCCTGGAACAATATGAAGTGTCAGCTGCTTTCCTGATCCCTTCCTTTCCCCTCACCATGATCCTCAGATAGTTCACAAATTCCATTGTACCTCATCCTCCAATGGTCTCCATTTTAAATATTTCCATCAGTCTTGCCAACAGATAGCAATGGGATTGCTGCTATCACAGTGATAAACTCTGAAATACTGCCTCTCTGATCTAGATCTCCCCACCAAATCTTCACCTGAGTTCCACTTTTTAGTCTGAAGAAATTAATATAATTTAACTTTCAACAGTACCTTCCAACACTGCGACCTTTACCTTCCAATCCTACAAACTCTACCACCGAGAGACAAGGGCAACAGATAATTGGCAACATGGACAACTGACATTATCAAAGAACGAAGAACAGTACAGCAGAGGAACAGACCCTTTACCGAAAAACAATGGCACCCAAGACATAAACAATCCTGACTTGGAATCATGTTGCTGTCCTTTCACTGTCGCTGATCAAAAATCCTGGAAATCCCTTCGTAATGGCATCTTCGACTGCGGCAAACTTATAAACATAGGAGAGAAGATCATTCAGCCCCTTGACCCATTTAATTAGATCACGGCTGATCTGACAGTAACTTCAAATCTGCAGTTCAAGAAGGCAGCCCCAATCACCTTCTCAAGAATAATTTGGGGTGGGCAATTGATGCTGGTCGAGCCAGCAATGCCCACATTGTATAAACAAATATAAAACCCCATTAAAACTGATTCAGCGCACCCCCTCCCTACAGAATGAAAAAGATTGGTTTTAAGATCAGTTAGAACGACAGAACATTACAGCACAGAAACAGGCCATTTGGCCCTTCTTGGCTGTGCTGAGCCACTTTTCTGTCTAGTCCCACTGACCTGCACCTGGACCATATCCCTCCACACCCCTCTCATCCATGTACCTGTCCAAGTTTTTCTTAAATGTTAAAAGTGAGCCCGCATTCATCACCTCATCTGGCAGCTCATTCCAAACTCCCATCACTCTCTGTGTGAAGGAGCCCCCCGCTAATATTCCCTTTAAACTTTTCCCCCCTCACCCTTAACCCATGTCCTCTAGTTATTTTCTCCCCTAGCCTCAGTGGAAAAAGCCTGCTTGCATTCATTCTATCTGTACCCATCATAATTTTATACACCTCTATCAAATCTCCCCTCATTCTTCTACGCTCCAGGGAATAAAGTCCTAACCTTTCTCTGTAACTCAGTTTCTCAAGTCCCGGCAACATCCTTGTAAACCTTCTCTGCACTCTTTCAACCTTATTAATATCCCTCCTGTAATTAGGTGACCAAAACTGCACAAAATACTCTAAATTCGGCCTCACCAATGTCTTATATAACCTCACCATATTCCAACTCCACACAAATCTATTTGTGATTTTGCATGAACTATTAACATCATTTATTTTCACCCCCGCTCCACTATCTGCTCTGGCACTCTGGTTCCCATACCCCTGCAAATCTAGTTTAAACCCTTCCCAATAACACTAGCAAACCTTCCTGCAAGTATATTGGTCCCCTTGTAGTTCAGGTGTAACCCATCTCTCTTGTACAGGTCCCACCTGCCCCAGAAGAGGTTCCAATGATCTAGAAATCTGAAACCCTGCCTCCTACACCAATTCCTCAGCCACGTGTTCATCCGCCTGAGCATCCTACTCTTACCCTCACTGGCACGGGCACAGGTAGCAATCCTGAGATTACTACCCCCGGGGTCCTGCTTTTTAACTTCCCACCAAGTTGTTCCTTTGTAGTCACTGATATTTAACTGATATTCCTTTATAGTCACCTGATGAAGGAGCAGCGCTCCGAAAGCTAGTGGCTTTTGCTACCAAATAAACCTGTTGGACTTTAACCTGGTGGTGTGACATTTCTTACTCTCTTCTCTCTCCACAGATGCTCAGTCCTGCTGAGATTTTCCAACATTTACTCTCTTTATCTCAGTGACAAATGTTGATGTGTTTGCTCCGCACCCACAGGGCTCCATCTGTTTGAAGCCACAAACAGAAAGGTCCAGTTTTCTCCTGGAGTTTGACACAGAGCAACTTTGGGCCCCCTGATGCACAGTTTCAGACAATGAGGGAGATCCGTAATCAGCCCCGCCCCCATTCACTCTGATTGCTTGGAGGACCAGCCGCTCCCGCTCGGTCCTCCAGTCCCGCCCCCTTTCCCTATTGGTCCAGTGCTGCCGTCAATCACTGTCCGGACATTGTCATGTGGAGCATGCGCAGTGCCGCTGGGAGCTCAGGATTGCGGCGGTGGGAATTTTCAGCGGATCCGACGCCGCCGGGTGGGGACTGAGGGGGGGATGGAGCCGGCGGGTGGGGAATGAGGCGGGGACGGAGCCGGCGGGTGGGTTTGAGGTTGCATAAACATCCCGTGTTGGCTCCGAATACAAAAGTTCGGGAGCGGGTTGTGAACCGGGGATATCAGCTCGGGCTTTTCCCCAGAACAGGCCCAGATTCCCCGCCGCCATCTTTATCAATAGTCTGGGCGGATCGGCGCATGCGCACTGAGAGAGAGCCTCGCGCGAGGTCCCGCCCCTCGTTCACTGATTGGTTGGAGGACCAGCTGCTCCCGGTCGGTCCTCCAGGCCCCCAACTCTTTCGATTGGTCCGGACCTGCTGTCAATCACCCCGGGGCATTGTGAGGTGGGCGGGGAGGATTCGCAAACACCTGCTGGAGGCCCCAACACCCCCAATAAGACCCATTGGTTTTATTGTCAGTCTGCAGACAGGAGCTGGAGAACTGAACCCAGTAAGAAGTCTCAACACCAGGTTAAAGACCAACAGGTTTATTTGGTAGCAAACGCCACAAGCTTTCGGAGCCTTAAGCTCCTTCTTCAGGGGAGTGGGAATTCTGTTCACAAACAGGGTATATAAAGACACAAACTCAATTTACAGAATAATGGTTGGAATGTCAATACTTATAGCTAATCAAGTCTTAAAGGTACAAACAATGTGAGTGGAGAGAGCATTAAGACAGGTTAAAGAGATGTGCATTGTCTCCAGACAGGACAGCCAGTGAGACTCTGCAAGTCCAGGCAAGCTGTGGGGATTACAGTTTGTACCTTTAAGACTTGATTAGCTGTAAGTATTCACATTCCAACCATTATTCTGTAAATTGAGTTTGTGTCTTTATATGCCATGTTTGTGAACAGAATTCCCACTCACCTGAAGAAGGAGCTTAAGGCTCCGAAAGCTTGTGGCTTTTACTACCAAATAAACCTGTTGGACTTTAACCTGGTGTTGTTAATCTTCGAACTGAACCGAGACAGAGGAGAGGGAGGGAGAAAACTGGGAGTGGAGGAAAGAAATGGTGGAGATGGTGAGATGGGGTTGGATTTCAGCCCAGGGAGGAGGGAGAGTGTGTGGGATGGGGATTTACTGATTTGGGGCAACAAAAGAGGAAAAAATGTTCCAGCGAAACTAGAATTGTCTGTTCAGAATATCTATCCTGGACTGACGATGATGACTTTTGTAAACTCCTTTTACAGGATATTAGAAAGAATGATTACAAATGGGAAACTCAAAGCAAACTTAATGTCAAACTTCATCTGACAATCAGTTGGTTCATCATGACCTGAATATCATCATCTTTGAGGCTGAAAGGAGAATTGTTCATTTGTTCTTACTGAGGGAAAATATTTTAAACATCACTCTTACTGGAAAAGCACCAAGAGACACATGCACACCTGAGTGAGAATGTTCCAGTGAACTGACTGTGGAAAAAGCTTTAACCACTTCCACAGCCTGATAAAACTCGCAGCATTCACAGCAAGGAGAAACTATACACGTGTTCTGTGTGTGGACGAGCCTTCAACTAATCATCCAACCTGGAGAGACACAAGGACACCGGCACCATGTGGGAAAGGATTCAATTACCCATCCCTATCGGACAACCACTGGCACACTCACACTAGGGAGCGGCTGTTCCGTGTGTGGAAAGGGATTTACTCAGCCAACTGGCCTCATGTTACACCAGTGCATTCACACTGAGGAGAGGCTGTTCAGCTGCACTCACTGTGGAAAAAGGTTCAGGTCTTCATCAGACCTCAGTCAAGAGCATCGCGTTCACACTGGGGAGAGGCCATTCACCTGCTCCATGTGTGGGAAGGGATTCACAAAGTCCTCCAACCTGGTGACACACCAGCGAATTCACTCTGAGGAGAAGCCGTTCAGCTGCACTTCCTGTGAAAAGAGGTTCAGGTATTCACACAGCCTCGAAGAACATCAGTGAATTCACACTGGGGAGAAGCCTTTCAGCTGCTCTGACTGTGGGAAGAGTTTCAGGTCTTCATCTGCTCTCTTTGTACACCAGCGAGTTCACACTGGGGAGAGACCATTCACCTGCTCTGTGTGTGGGAAGGGATTCACTCGGTCCTGCAGCCTAGTGACACATGGGCGAATCCACATGTGACTGAGAGATTGGATTCAGCTATTTCTGTTAATGTTCATTACATCCAGGATTGATAGTTGGACAATTTTAAGTTTGTTTCCGTTGATATTAACAACCCTATAACTGGCTCAAGTTTAATATTCTGGAGATGTCACTGACCTTCAAGGCTACAGTGTCCCTTTTTAAAGGCACCATCTGTAATCTTTCAGCTGAATTCAAGAACTCGCAACAGAAATTTGGTTGCAATAAGACTGAACTTTTTACTTCAATCCTAAATTGATCTTTGATGCAAAATCTACAATTCATTGTCTCCCAAGAATATGGGTTCTCATCAAGTGGAGGTGACTTTGCCAGCTCGGGTACATTCACAGGATAGAGGATGGTCATTCCAGTGACTCAACAAGAGCCAACATCGAAAACAACAACCCACAACCAGTACTGAGAACCACTTCATATGTGGCACTTGAAGCAGAACCGCCTCTCACAGATTGGTCTCTGCAGCCAACAGTATCAGTGAACCAGAGAGTGGGTGGGCCTTGAGGGTCCCAGTGACCAGGGGTGAAAACAATCTTGATTTTGCACAGAGGGGCAAGAGAACTGAAGCCAGACAGACTGGAGGGAGGGAGGAAACGGGGAGTGGAGGACAGAAATGGTGGAGATGGTGAGATGGGTTTGGATTTCAGCCCAGGGAGGAGGGAGTGTGTGTGAGATGGGGATTTACAGATTTGGGGCAACAAGAGAGGAAAGAATGTTCTAGAGAAATTAGAATTGTCTGATATGAATTTCTATCCTGGACTGACAGTGATTAATTTTGTAAACTCTTTTTACAGATCTTACAAGGGAAAGATTTGTAGATGCAAAACTCAAAACGAACATTTTGGTTTGAGTCACTCAACTATTCATCAACCTTTCAATGTGGAAGGAGAAATGTTTATCTGTGGAAAAGATCTTAAACATCAGTGCAACTGGAGAAACACCAAGACACACACACACCCGAGTGAGAGTGTTCCAGTGAACTGATTGTGGAAAGAGCTTTAACCAGTTACACATCCTGAAAAAACATCACACCATTCACAGTGGGGAGCAAACACGTGTTCTGTGTGTGGACGAGGCTTCAACTGATCTCGAGGCAGGAAGAGACCCAGACCATGGAGAAACCTTGGAAATGTGGGGACTGTGGGAAGGGATTCAAGTCTTCTTTCCGGCTGGAAATCCATCGACGCAGTCACACCGGGGAGAAGCCATTCGTCTGTTGTGTGTGTGGGAAGGGATTTACCAAGACAACCTACCTAATGTTATACCAGAGAATTCACACTGAGGAGAGGCCCTTCAGCTGCACTCACTGTGGGAAGAGGTTCAACAGCACATCCAGCCTCGCTACACACCAGCGGATTCACACTGGGGAGAAGCCGTTCACCTGCCCTGTGTGCGGTGAGAGATTCACTCGGTCATCTGGCCTTTGGGCACATCAGCGAATTCACACTGAGGAGAAACCGTTCAGCTGCACTTCCTGTGGAAAGAGTTTCGGGCAGTCATCCACCCTGACTGCTCACCAACGCACTCACACCGGGGAGAGACCATTCACCTGCTCCGTGTGTGCGAAGAAATTCTCTCAGTCATTCGATCTGGTGAGACACCAGCGACTTCACACCGGGGAGAGACCATTCACCTGCTCGGTGTGTGGGAAGGGATTCGCTCGGTTATTCACCCTCCAGTCCCACCACCGCACTCACACTCAGGAGAATCCATTCAGCTGCAGTACCTGTGGAAAGAGTTTCAAGCAGTCATCCAACCTTCTGACTCACCGACGCACTCACTCTGGGGAGAGGCCTTTCACCTGCTCCTTGTGTGGAAAGACATTCACAAGGTCCTCCAGCCTGCTGAGACACCCGCAAATTCATAATAGACTGCAAGGATTGGATTCTGCTTTTAATCACAGCCTGGATTGATAGTCTGACAACATCTGGTTTGTTTCTGCTGATGTTAACATCCCTATAACTTTAAAAAAAAACTTTTGTTAGTCACAAGTAAGGCTTACACTGTAATGAAGTTACTGTGAAATGCCCCGAGTTGCCAAACTCCCGTGCCTTTTTGGGTCAATGCACCTAACCAGCACATCTTTCAGACTGTGGGAAAAAACAGGAGCACCTGGAAGAAATCCACAAAGCACCGGGGGAACATGCAAACTCCACACAATGATCCAAGCCGGGAAGTGAACCCAGATCACTGGTGCTGTGAGGCAGCAGTACTAACCACTGTGCCACCGTGCCGCCCCTGGCTGGAGTTTAATATTCTGGAGATGTCACTGATTTTCGGAGCTGCAATGTTCCTTTTCAAAAGCACCTTCTGTGATCTTTCTCCTTAATTCAAGAATCCTCAACAAGAACCTGTTCATAAAGTTAATAATAAAATTACGAACTTTACTTCAGTCCTAAATTAATTAATCTTTTCTGCAAATCTGTGTGTGAGGGGTTCCACTGATTAACATCTCCAATTAGAAAGTGCTGATTAATCCTTGCTGATAATTCTGACTGACCTCTTCACAGTGATGTGTCCATTATGAAATTCAATTGTGAAGGAACCTAAACAAAGTAGTGAAATATTATACAGGCACGATAGAAGTGTACATAAAATCTTAAACAACACAGATAACCCGGATAAATGTGTAGTGGTACATTTTGGAACCCGGATAAATGTGTAGTGGTACATTTTGGAACCCGGATAAATGTGTAGTGGTACATTTTGGAACCCGGATAAATGTGTAGTGGTACATTTCGGCAGGTCAAATGGGATGAAGGAGTATAATATCAAGGGTAAGACTCTTAGCAGTGTAGAGGATCAGAAATACCTTGGGGTCCGGGTCCATAGGACTCTTAAATCGGCCTCGCAGGTAGAGGAGGTGGTTAAGAAGGTGTATGGTGTGCTGGCCTTCATCAATCGAGGGATTGAGTTCAGGAGTCGGGAGATAATGATGCAGCTTTATAAGACCCTCGACAGACCCCACTGAGAGGTCTGTGCTGAGTTCTGGTCGCCTCATTACAGAAAGGATGTAGAAATTATTGAAAAGGTGCAGAGAAGATTAACAAGGATGTTGCCTGGATTGGGTGGCATGCTTTATGAAGGTAGGTTGAGGGAGCTTGGTCTTTTCTCCTTGGAGAGACGAAGGATGGGAGGTGACGTGATAGAGCTGTACAAGATGTTGAGAGGTACAGATCGGGTGGATTCTCAGAGGCTTTTTCCCAGGGCTGAAATGGCTGCTACGAGAGGACACAGGTTTAAGGTGCTGGGGAGTAGGTGCAGAGGAGATGTCAGGGGTAAGTTTTTCACTCGGAGGGTGGTGGGTGAGTGGAATCGGCTGCCGTCAATCGTGGTGGAGGCAAACTCAATAGGGTCTTTTAAGAGACTTCTGGATAAGTACATGGGACTTCATAGGATTAAGGTTTATAGGTAAGCCTATATATAGGCCTAGGTAGGTAGGGAAATGACCGGCGCAACTTGAGGGCTGAAGGGCCTGTTTGTGCTGTAGTTTTGCTATGTTCTATGTCTCATGGTCTTCTGGTATCATAGCTTCCACTTGGCAAAGAACTGCGTCACATTCAGAGATCTGGAAAAGGAAAGGTCTCTGTTCCACTCTGCTGTGATGCGCGCAGTAAACGCGTGTATTTCAGGGGCAGACAGCCGAGCTGCTGCGTGCCATTCCAACAGAGAAAACGGCTCCTTATTTTCAACGGCACTGATCCCTGGGCTGAGGACTGGACTGTTTGAACATATTCACACAGGTTCCATAAATACAAACAAAAATTCGCACAAATGAATTTTAAGATGTCAATTAGACTAACTTGAGCACACAAAGTTGAAGCTTCCTCAAATTCTGGTTAGTTGAGTCAGTGAAGCAGCCTAATATATTTGCAGTGATGTCTGCATTCGAGCTCTTGCTGCTGTTTGAACTGAAGGCGGCTGAATCAAGGCTTGTGTTTGCCGGGTGTTGTGGCGCGCACCTGTAATCCCGCTGCTGGGAGGCTGAGGCTGCTGGATTGCTTGAGGTCGGGAGTTCTGGGCTGTTGTTCTCTGTGCCGATCGGGTGTCCGCACTAAGATCAGTATCCGCATGGTGTTCCAAGAGGACTCTGGGAGCACCAGGTGTGCTAAGGAGGGGTGAACCGGCCCAGGTCGGAAACGGAGCAGGTCAAATCCCCTGTGCTCTTCAGTAGTGGGATAGCACCTGTGAATAGAAGCAGCAGTGCCGCCTGACCAATACAGCGAGACGCATCCTTTTCTCCACACCTTCAATCGCAGCAAACAAACTGTTTTGCCGTTCCCATCAATGCAGAGAAACCGGATGCCTCTCTGCCTGCCTCCACACTCACTCCCTCTGCTGCCCCTTTCATTCACTCTCACACCCAATGCCATCACCACAGCAAACTACGCAAGGACAGCAAAACCAAGGGTACACACACTTTTGACCAACCAACTCTCCACCTGCCCTGCACGCTCACAAGCACCATTCTGCAATCCCCACTTTCCTCACTCTCCCCATTCTTTGCCTCCTCAATATCCACCTCACTTCTACCGCCCCCTGCTGCTCACGGCAGGAACTGCACTTTTAAAATCTTCAACTTGCACAATCATGTCAGCCACGGCCACAAGAGAGCGCGAACCTATTCACCTCCTCCACACTACTCATATCGCGCACACACTTCCCAGCACATCCACCAAACATTCAACCTGTCTCTCGGCTCTCATAACTCCTTCTCGTTTATTCATTCCCTTCTGACAATTTCTCCACTGTCAACATCGAAAGTCACGACGCTTTTGACTCAATCTAATGCTGTAAATGAGAGAGTGGGAGAGAGAGAGAGAGAGAGAGACAGCAAAATGTTCATTGTAATTTCCAGTTTCAGCGTTGATCGCCAAGCCACTTTGGCAATTCACATTCGATGTCCCCTCGACCGAGTCTATTCTCAAAGATAAGACCCGGGGTGGTGACTGCACCGGAATTCTACGTAGTAGGATGTATCATTAAACATTTTAACAGGAGTTACCAGCAGACACAATGCAAATATAAATCCTGAGCAGAAACTTATTAAACGGGAATAGAAAATGTTGGAAAATCTCAGCAGGATTGACAGCCTCTGTGAGGAAACAAACGTTTCAAATCTGGATGACCCTTCATCAGATTTCCTGATTGGCTCTGTTCTCTCTTCACAGATGCTGTCAGACCTGCTGAGATTTTCAAGTTTTTTTTTTGTGTTTCAGGTTCCAGCATGAGCAGTATTTCACCTTTACAGAAACAAACCCAAATGTTTTCAATTTCAGAGTAACTCAGCTTTCAGAAATAATCACGCATTTGCCACGAATCATTAACTGCCGAGTATTTCCAACATTTTCTGATGGTAACGCCATGAATCAGCCTGTGAAAAGAACAAAACGGATGTTCTGTGATATAAAGCAAGGGAGGATGATTAAATGAAACAAGGAGTGATGGATAAGGCAACATTTAGCTGGCGATGGTGGAGGCCGGGTGGTCAAGTCGTTCAGAGTCAATGCTTTCACCGCCAAGGCCCGGGATTGATGATAAACTGTCAACTAAACAGAACATTTTACTGAGCGTGTAATCAGTTTCTGGAGGTGAAAGTATCTGAAAGCAAAGGAAGAGTACATCATTTACTGCAGAAGGTAGAATGACTGTGTGACGATGTCTGTAGCGACAGTGACCTGGAATGAAGCAATGGAGACAGTAATGATGATCAACGAGATACAAATCTCTGAAATCACGGCAGAGCTGTGATCAGCTAGTGTTGTTCAGCAGAATTCCCACAAGAAGCTATAGAAGAGGCAGAGGTTACGAATGATCTGTCAATGTGGTGAGCTACAGTGAAATTTAGTGGGGTAGAATGCATTATTATTCATTTTGACAGGAGGAAGCAGCAAGGGGAATGTAATGAAAAGTTGCCGGGGACAATTGACCGGATTGTGCAAGTGGGTTTATTTTGTTTCTTCAGGTAGTTTAAACTGGCACAATGATCAATCCTGTTTTCGATCTGGAGGTAATTTCAGCCCCTCCTCAGTCATGTGCTGGTCGGCAGCAATAAAATAAACATTCCCTGACCGGGAATCGAACCCAGGCCGCGGCGGTGAAAGCGCCAAATCCTAACCACTAGACCACCAGGGAAATTGCAAGCAAACATTTTAATCTGACCGATACATTTCAGCGTTTTTCAAATACTCGAGAAAGGTTTGGGGGGAAAAAAACCTCATGTCGAACACGAATGACTGCTTCAGTCAACAGCAAATTACTGCAGATTCTGGAACTTAAAAGAAAAACTTAAATGCTCGAAAATCTCAACAGGCATGACGGCATCTCTGGAGAGAGAATAGAGCCAACATTTCAAATCTGTATGGTCAGTCATCAAAGCTGAAGACAGGAAAAGATGGCGAGATTTATACTTTAAGTGTGGGAGATGCGGGGGGTGAGGGTGGGAGCCGTTGGTAAGAGTTGACAAAGTTGTGATAGAAAAAAAACAAACGGAATGTAAATTGTCGGCGGGAAAAGCAAAATACTGCGGATGCTGGAATCTGGAACAAAAACAGAAAATGCTGGAACATCTCAGCATCAATGGAGAGAGAAAAAAGCCAACGTTTCGAGTCTGGATGGCGCTTCGCCAGAGGTCTGTGGATCCTCAGTTAATGAGGATATTGAAGTTCCAGATGGAGATATTTTTGGAACCTAAGGGAATGAAGGGCCATCATGATAGGGTTGGAAATTGGTGTTGAGTCCTGGGATTCGTCATAATCTCCTTAAATTGTGGAGGAGACTCCATGGGACATGTGAGCCTATCCCACTCCATTAATTCTGTTCCCTGCAGCACCAGATCTGACAGCGATCACTTCCGCCAGAACCGTTGGTGAGTGCTCTGAGGCATTGAATCCGAGGCAATAGCATTTGTGGGGGAAAGTGATCAAATGCCACAAATTTCAGGTGTTCAGTTGATCTGTTTTAAACGTCATGAATACTGTTTCTCGAACATTTTATTACGAAACTTTACTACAGTGGGAAGTATCATTATTCATTTTGACAGGAGGAACACGCAGAGGCAATGTAATATCAATTGCTGTGGGCAAAAGATGGGCTTCTGGAGCCAGTCTCGTTGCTCTCCAGCAAACCGGATCTTCTTGCCCTCAGGCCATCTCCGTGTTTCTATAGTGCGGTGGTTATCACATGAGCCAGGTTAATTCTGTAAATATCGGGTCAGAATGATGGGAAGCATACATTACAGGAATTGTTATTGTGTGACACCAGCTGCTTCATTTTTTTCAACAGAGGAGTTAAAGAGCAGCGAAAAGATGAAAAACACTGATGTTGCAGGCACCTGGCACCAGAAGCTCAGCAATGTGCATTGTAATAGCAGTGGAACGTGCTGACAAATTGTCCTCTTGATTAGTACTTTGTGAGAAATTTAAAAGAAACGCCCTTCAGCAAATCAACCATCTGCATTTGGAAATTAAAGCAAGGTTCCGCCGAGATTTGAACTCGGATTGATGGATTCAGCGTCCAGAATGCTCACCATTACACCACGAAACCCAACACATGGCAACCGTTTGAAAATCCTCGCTCAATACTTGCGCCAATTGGAACAGCAGGGAGAAATATCAGTCTCATTGCACAATCCCGTCAATTCCCCACACCAATTCATATTTACATTGCCCTTGCTGTTCCTCCTTAAAAAAGTCAGAAGGCTATCTTCAACTACATTAAATTTCACTGTAGCTCACCACATTCAAAGAGCAATGTTATCATCGAACTGATATAAACCTTACTGCGGTAAATCTACTGAACAACATCAGCTTATCACAGCTCTGCTTTCATCACACTGGAAGCTCATGTGAAAATATAAACAATTTCAAATCTTAAGAGACTGTAAGGAGTCTATGACTGTGGACAATTGGCACTGTGCACATTCCTGTAATCAGTCTCAGGGAGAATCAGGCAGATGGGATCTTGGTGGTCTCGTGGTTAGGATTCGGCAATTTCAGGGTCGCAGGCTGCCTTCGATATATTAAGATTTAATGATTTTTTAATAAACAAACCAGCAATACGTCCTGGTCCAAAGCAGCACTGCCAGAATCGGTGGTCTGAGAATTGCACTTTTGCTTCGTTTTGGAAATGTCACATGTGCAACAGGTCAAGAACAAACACAGATAGTGAAAGACAGTGACATGATGCAAAACGCTGCCGATAGAGATACAAGGTAAAATCTGGTTGGTAATGGGTCAGATTTAACCATTTGCATTGACAGAAATATCACTCATTTCTGGATAACGTTCTCGGGCTAAATGGCAAGAAAACGTCTCCATGAATGGACTTCGAGTGATTGCAAGCAGTTTTCATTCAGAAATCCGTAACTGTGAGATTAACAAAGCGGAATGGAGAAAGTCTAAGTTTGAGCGGTGAAATGGAGGAATGGAGAGCTGGAGTTCGCCCAGAAAAGCAGCAAAGTTTTCAAACAACGGGAACAAATGTTGCTTTTGGCCTTATTCCTTGTGTCAGTGAATCCATCCTGCCTGAGTCACAATCACAGACTTTCTATATTCCGACATTGAGTTATTCCCGCCTTAAATGCCGCAAACAACTCAATAGTTCAATTAATGTTTCATGATAAACATGAATAATTCTGAAATTTGAATCATTTTGAAATAAAGCCATTTTGAAATGTTTCTGCCTGGTTTCAAAACGTGGACTGTCCGCGTGCAAGGCAAGCGTAATAACCACTACACTACAGAAACGTGCGCATTTGAAGCAGTTGCGATTTACTGGTAGAGCAACTAATCTCGTCCGTCAAGCCCGTCAGTTGCTCACTTTACAGAAAAGAGAAAATGCTGGAAAATCACATTGGGTCTGGCAGCATCCGTCGGAGAGAAAAGGGCTGACGTTTCGGGTCCAGATGACCCTTTGTCAAAGGTTTGTGTGACACATTTGGTTTCAGATTCCAGCATCCGCTGTAATTTGCTTTTATCCAGTTGCTCACTTTACATTCTCGCTGCTGGTCCCTCGAATCAAAATGAATGATGATACATACCACTGTATTCAATTTTAGTAATCACATGTTTGACCAAAGCTGTTCATAACGTTTATAGTAGTTTAAGTGAAAATCGGACAGTGGGAGAATTTGATCCCTCTCCTTCCGTCTATATGGATTTCAGTAAGGCATTTGACAAAGTCCCACATGGCAGGTTGGCTAAGAAGGTTAAGGCTCATGGGATACAAGGAGAAGTGGCTAGATGGGTGCAGAACTGGCTTGGCCATAGGAGACAGAGGGTAGTAGTCGAAGGGACTTTTTCCGGCTGGAGGTCTGTGACCAGTGGTGTTCCGCAGGGCTCTGTACTGGGACCTCTGCTATTTGTGATATATATAAATGATTTGGAAGAAGGTGTAACTGGTGTAATCAGCAAGTTTGCGGATGACACGAAGATGGCTGGAATTGCGGATAGCGAAGAGCATTGTCGGGCAATACAGCAAGATATAGATAGGCTGGAAAATTGGGCGGAGAGATGGCAGATGGAGTTTAATCCGGATAAATGCGAAGTGATGCATTTTGGAAGAAATAATGTAGGGAGGAGTTATACAATAAATGGCAGAGTCATCAGGAGTATAGAAACACAGAGGGACCTAGGTGTGCAAGTCCACAAATCCTTGAAGGTGGCAACACAGGTGGAGAAGGTGGTGAGGAAGACATATGGTATGCTTGCCTTTATAGGACGGGGTACAGAGTATAAAAGCTGGAGTCTGATGATGCAGCTGTATAGAACGCTGGTTAGGCCACATTTGGAGTACTGCGTCCAGTTCTGGTCGCCGCACTACCAGAAGGACTTGGAGGCGTTAGAGAGAGTGCAGAGAAGGTTTACCAGGATGTTGCCTGGTATGGAGGGTCTTAGCTATGAGGAGAGATTGGGTAGACTGGGGTTGTTCTCCTTGGAAAGACGGAGAATGAGGGGAGATCTAATAGAGGTATACAAGATTATGAAGGGTATAGATAGGGTGAACAGTGGGAAGCTTTTTCCCAGGTCGGAGGTGACGATCACGAGGGGTCACGGGCTCAAGCTGAGAGGGGTGAAGTATAACTCAGACATCAGAGGGACGTTTTTTACACAGAGGGTGGTGGGGGCCTGGAATGCGCTGCCAAGTAGGGTGGTGGAGGCAGGCACGCTGACATCGTTTAAGACTTACCTGGATAGTCACATGAGCAGCCTGGGAATGGAGGGATACAAACGATTGGTCTAGTTGGACCAAGGAGCGGCACAGGCTTGGAGGGCCGAAGGGCCTGTTTCCTGTGCTGTACTGTTCTTTGTTCTTTGTTCTTCATAAACATGGTTATCCTAAATTTAGTGTCTGAGACTTCCCATCAACGACACCAGCAGAAGTCATTGCTGTGAGTGCTGGTATTGGCAATGAACCAACAGAGAGAGAGAGACACACACACAGACAGACAGAGAGAGAGAGAGACATACACACACAGAGAGAGAGAGAGAGAGACACACACGCACAGAGAGACACACACACATACACAGAGAGAGACACACACGCACAGAGAGAGAGACACACATACGCACAGAGAGAGAAAGAGAGACCACACGCACAGAGAGAGAGAGAGAGAGAGAGACGCACAGAGAGAGAAAGAGAGACACACACACAGAGGGAGAGACAGAGAAAGTGAGAGTGAGACACAGAGAGAGACAGACACACACGCACAGAGACACACACACACAGAGACACACGCAGAGAGAGAGACACACACACACACGCACAGAGACAGGGAGACACACATGCAGAGAGAGAGACACACACACACATACACACACAGAGAGAACCACAGAGAGACAGAGAGAGAGAGAGAGCGACACACATGCACAGAGAGAGAGAGACACCGACGAACAGAGAGAGAGAGCGCACACACACACACACACACACACACTCAGGCACACACGCACAGAGAGAGAGACAGAGAAAGTGAGAGTGAGACACAGACAGAGAGAGACAGACACACACACGCACAGAGACACACACACACACACACAGACACACGCACAGCGAGGGAGAGAGAGACAGGCACAGAGAGACACACACGCACAAAGAGAGAGAGGCACACGCACAGAGAGAGAGACACACACACACGCACAGAGAGAGACACACACACATACACACACAGAGAGAACCACAGAGAGAGAGAGAGAGACAGAGAGAGAGAGAGAGTGACACACACGCACAGAGAGAGAGAGAAGAGAGAGACACCCACGAACAGAGAGAGAGAGGAGCGACACAGACACACACGCACACAGAGAGAGAGAGACACACACACGCACAGAGAGACACACAAACGCACAGAGCACACACACACACACACACAGAGACACACGCACAGAGAGAGAGAGAGAGAGAGAGAGAGAGAGACACACACACATACACACACAGAGAGAACCACAGAGAGAGAGAGA